>NW_016690231.1:2900883-2925201 GCF_001604755.1 Lepidothrix coronata
AAAAAAAAAAAAAAAAAAAAAAAAAAAAAAAAAAAAAAAAAAAAAAAAAAAAAAAAAGAAGGCAAGAAAGCAGAAGCCAAAAGGCAGGGACATAACTGAGACTTCCTCAGCTTGTTTTTGCAGTGCCACTCCGGAAGGGATGAGACTTGAAAATCTGCAGGGGCAGGCTTGGCTTCAAATTCTGATATTCAATAACACTGATGAAGACATGGGCTAGTGTACAACTAGAGACTGAACTTTGAGGCTTTCAGGATGTCGCTGTCTGGTAGATCTGGGCTTGAAGACCACCTATGAGCATGACCAAAGCCAAAGCTTCTTTCTGCCACGTATCCTTGTTGGAGAGCACTGAAGCAACTCCAGACAGGCTGGGGCGATGCAAAGCTTTCCAAAACAGCAGAAGAAAACACAGTGCTGTTGCTCAAGACAAGCAACTTTGCTCCCCTTGTTTCAGAAGCAGGATCTACGTTCAGTTTGTGCTGGTTTAACCACTTCTGTGCTGCAGTGTCTGTAACTGAATTCATGTCAGCACAATATGCAAATTCCAGTTGTTGCTGCATTAATGCCAGGAGGAGAGATTGGAATGTGTTGGTTGTTCAGGCTGACACCCACACAAACTCACACCCAGGTAGAACAGATTCGCAAAGAGCATCACTAGTTTGTGAAGAGCATCACTGCCCTCATCACTTGTTAAGTGGGTTAATATCTCCCAGGCTTTGTGGTCTGTTCCAGCCTGCTTTCTTCCTTAGGATTTGCAAAACACTTTGTGCACCTTAAGAGTATAGAGGTGATGACTTTGCTATCGAACTGCTGTCACTTGTCAAGCAAAGCTTGACAGCTGCTTAGCTGCTGTTAGCAGTATTGTAAAGTGCCAGGTAGCAGCCAGAACAGCTGCTTACACACAAATGGAAAGCAGCTGATAAATAGCAGGTAAATTTCTTAATTAGAAATTTAAGATCTTGCTAGAAGGAAGTCATACACTGTGATGAACTTAAATGTCAGTGTATGAGCTGTTGCATACAACTACATAAATCTTTTCATGGAGTACTTAGCTTGATGGATCTACTATTTTTAAAAGTAATTTGAGATCCTTAATAGGCATCTCAAGTATCCCATTCAAAGGGAAACAGCATCATTAACACAACATACAGAATAACCAGACTCGGGTGACAAGTAATTTTACCAGCTATTGTGAGTTAAGAGTTCCAGAAAGTGCTTTAGGTGGAGTGTAGGAGCCTCCTACCCATACAGTGGTACCGTCTGACTCTGCTCAGTGGGGAGGGCTGAGTGATTTGTTACCCTCGGCAGTAGGCTGCACAGTTTAGACAAATTGGTCTCTGACTCTCAGAGAGGAATACTTCTTTCCTCCCTGACTGCCAGTTTCTATAACTTCTAAAATGGACACATTTGTAGCCAGGCAATTATCATTTTGTCATTGTGGTTAAATGGAAAACAGCTTTGTGTACAAATGACAGCACTCTGTGTGTTTCAGTATTGCTGAACCTAAACAATATGCTTTTCATCTCATACCCATATCCATCTGTAATCTTCTTTTCCTCCCCTGTCACTAGAGCAACAACAGAGCAGCTGCTCGCTCACACATGGAGGGCATGTTGTAAGTCATCTAACTTCTATTCAAATCCTAAGATGATGTCCTGCTTGCAAAGCAGAGGGTTCCTTGGGCTGAAAGTTTGCTGCAGGCTCTTGTGTAACTGGAGACAGCACTGCAACAATAGTAAATTTAAGTTGGGTTTATTTTTGTGAGTAGTTATTTTATGCTTATTTGTTCTTAGATGTCAGTGTATCCGAACAAAAACCTACCATCATAATCTTTACATAATCATAATCATAATCTTTACAAAACCAGGAGACTTGCAAGCATGCACTTAATAACTAAAGGGCTCTCATCAAACAAAATGTTAAGAGCCAAAAATGCTTTGTCCCTGTTGTGATCTAAATTGTCACAGCTCTGACCTTACAGAGCACTGATCAAACAGCAGCAACACACGTGACACACCTGGTCTAATGAGAGTTTAGGCAATATTCAGTGAGGATACTGATGGAATAACTCCAGGCAGGAGCTTGCACAGATGCATGTGCTGTCTGCATCTGCTGTGGCATTTGGAATAGCTGGACACAGTCACACCCTCCACCAGGGTGTTCCAACAGGTGGTAATGACTATTCCTTCTCTGGGAAGGAAGATGCTTCCACCCTGTAACACTCCTTACTCAGTCTTACCTCTCAGCCTAGTGCTTGCATGTCTGAAGGTTGGGTGGGTGGTACAGAGGTGCTGAAGGACCTGACTCGGAGCAGTAGGGTCCCTGTTCTCACCCACTAATACTGCTGTGATGCTTTTGGGTGCCAGGCTAGTGCTTGGGCATGCTGCTGTTCTGGGCTGTCCAGGCTGTTTTCTCAGTGGTCCTTGCAGAACCAGACTGTGTGGCCCTCAGAGGAACAGAGATTTTCACTAAATCTCTGAGTAGCAAATGAATTTTAAATTTAGTAGAACAATTCTCACTTATCCTCATTTTTAGGAGAAGCTGGAGTGATATGGGCAGTGGAGTGTTAGCCTTCCTTTTGACACTTTGGCTTTTATCAAGTTCTCTTGGGAACTAACAACTACAGGGAGGCAGAATTTATTAAAGCCATGATGGTTATAAATCCCTTTCCAAAGGTGTGAGCTAAGTGTAAATTAGTTCCCTGCTGTGTGTATCTCCTTTCTAATTCTTTTGAATCAGAGAAATGCAGGAGCTCTAAGGAATTATATATATTTTCATGGTCATCAAGAAGGTCAGAGAGAAATTACTTCTCCTCCTCTTATGAGTAATCACCTCAAATGAGAAACCCACTTCAACACTGGCCCCTTAACCATGCAGTGTGGCACAGAGGCAGGAAATATACTGTTTTGTGGACATGAGAAAAAGAGGGTGGGAGTTCATGGCAGAAGGATATTGGAACTGTTGCACTATTTAGACCTCTAGATCCATGTTGTGTTCAAGAGCAGATGAAATGGAAGGAGAGCACCAGAAATTCAGTACAGCAGCTCAACTTGGATTAACCTGGATCAAGAAGTATAAAACCCTGCAGCCCATATTGGTTATGATTTGTCTGTTTTTACTCTGAGACATATGAACCAATTCTGAGGCAGAGATGGGTTTAATTTGGTTATCTGTTTTGTAATGCACAGTGTTGTCTGAGCATGTATTTAGTTACAAGAACATCCAGAGCAGCATTTAAGAATCCTGTTAAGATCTTTCTCCATTCCCTTTTTTTTTAAGCTTTTTAATTAGTAGAGCTATTTGTAACATGTGAGAAAGGAGTGTAAAATATCCAAACAAACCACAAGCCCCTCAAAAAAACACTCAAAACAACAAAAAGACGTTGTGTACTAGGGAAAAATAAGTTCTTGTAAGTTTTGAGTTTTTTAAAAGGAAACATTCAAAGAAGATCTCATGACGTTAGAAAAAATTTATAATGAACTATACTAAATTTCCCAAAACTCTGTGATTCCTGCTCCTTTTATATTTTTCAATAAAACTCTGTCATCATGCTGGAACAGCACAGCTGAGAAGCCTTTGGTAAATACCAAGTCTCTTTGTTTCAGCCCCCTTGGAGAGGACACCAGACAAGTGTCTGGTCTGGCTGTAGCACCAGCAAGGCCCAGTCCCTGCCCTGGGAAGGTTCCAGTCTTCCCTCCATTCCTCTTTCTCGCTCATGGGCGTGGAGGGAAATCACTTCCCTGTGTTTCTGTCACGTCCCAGGCAGTTGGCAGAGCTGGGAATGGACTCAGATTTCCTAATGCCAGTTCCTAATGACAAGTGTCCTCCCCGCTGTGCCACATTTTGCACAGGATGTGGTGGGAACGGGCCCTTTGGTTCACTGGGCACGGTTGTTGACCCTGCAATCAGCTCAGGGGGTGGAACTTGCCTGCTGAATTCCAGGGTTTGCTTTTTTCATCCTGCTGTAGATATGTCTGTGTAATGAAAACTCAATCAAATTTTAATGGTTAAGAAAGCCCCAGACAACAACCCACCACTTTCATCATTATCTCATTGCAGGCAGGTCATGCCAGGGTGTCACTGGCCCAGAATCTAAACAGCATCTAACCAGGAGAAGTCATTCTTCAAACACGAATCCCAGAATGAGCCGTTGCATTATATAACATTCATGAATTATTCATTGGCTCTGGTTTAACATTCATCCTGCCACTGAGGCTGAAGTCAGACATGCACTTGCTGGTAAAAAAATAACAATTTTCATTACAGTGGATAACAATGCAAATTGTTATTTTATCCTTAACTGAAAATATCATTACCGTGATAACTTTTATGTGCTGATAGAAATTGTATCACTTCATACTTTGAAGTCCTCTGACACCCAATAGTCATTCTTGTGAAGTTATTTTATATATGTGTGTACGTGTGTGTTTTTATATGTATTTACACAGTCACACACAGCAGAGACTCTACCTTTGGAATTTGAATAATACCAGAGAGGCAAAATAAAAGGACTGTGCAAATAAAAATATATTCAAGGAGCCAGTATTGCATTTTACTTTGGGCTGTGTGCTAAACAATCCTTCATGTCAGCTTCTCTTTCTTTCTCCATTCATTTTTCAGCATGACTTTCCCCTATGCAGTACACATTGTGCATTCAGCACCTCCTTTTCTTCCATTGCAAATGTTACAAATTATATTCTTTGACTTTTTCCCTTTGTTTTTGCATAGCAGTTGAACATATTGACTCTGAGGATAATAACCTACAGTGGTTGGCTGTGTCTGGACTGCTGAATGCATAAATCAATATAACTGACTGGTGGTATTAATTATTTCAGCAGATTTTCCCAGCCCAGTGTTGCAGCTTTCATTCAATTACGTATTATTTAGTTCTCCATAGTTATGTAGGACAGCAGCAACATGGGTTATGTAACATAAAGGACAAGTTCTTTTTTGCTTTCAGAGTAATTAGAGCTTTCTTCCTACAGTGCAAGGGTCAAACCCTCCCCCCCAGCCCCATTAGGCTGATGACAGAAGACATGAAAGGTGTTGCAGTTGCATTGCAGCTCTCTGAATGTTGGTCCACCAACTTGTACAGAGATTTTCCAATTTTGGTCTGTTCCATTACCTTATGGGACCAAAACACAATAAAATTAACTCTCTGCAGTCTGCCCATCTGGCCCCATAGCCCACATCCCCTTCCCCAGCACCTCCAAAAAAATTGTAAAAGTCCTTGAAACAAAGGCCTCAGAGCAAAGAACAAAACCCTACTAGATGCAGATGGAAGTGAGGAACAGCGCAATGTTGGCCTTATGAACAAAGACCTTTTTTATTCTAATGCCAGCTAGAACTTATCCAAGATCCCCAAACACACTTGGTATGACTTAAAAAAATAAAAAAATGACAAATATGGTTGACCAAGGTCTCCGTTTAGTTGTGCTGGTGAGCAATGGTGGCGAGGGAGACCATCACAGCTGTTTATTATGCTTTTTTCCCTTGCTTTCAAAGAAGAATTCTGCTTTTTGTAGCATTCACTGAGATTTTGCTTCCTTTGACTTTGTGTGGAAGGCTTTGTATGCAGCGTGTGCTGCGGAACAAAACGTGCCACCGATGCCAACCCGGTGCGAGCTGTCGCCTGCCTGCTCACAGTCCCATGGGGCTCTGGGCACACAGACATCGTTTTTCTTGGCACTGTTAATGTTCTGAGCTGAACCTGCCTTGCTCTTATTAGCCTTCAGCTATCAGAGATACCAACCTCGCTGTTTATGCACTGCCAGAAGCAGGTGCTTCTCCTTGTGCTTAACGGAGGGGCCTCCCTACAGAGAGATAGAAATGTTTGTAAGCAGAGCCACTCGTCACCAGGGCGGGGAGAATTACATTTGCTGGTCCATGCTGCTTATCTTGAGCTATTTTCTATGCTTGAAGTAGTGGAAAACAACTTTTAATCACCGAAAGTGGGTGAAAATAGATTTAAGTTCCCTTTGTCACAGGTGCAAGGTGCTTTAATCAGCAGAGACGTTGCTCTCTAAGGTGAAATCCAGCATTCCCAGCCTTTATCATTTGCATCTACAGACTGCCTTGTGTGGACAGACCATTTCTGCCATGGAATATTCTTGCAGGTCAGGATGTGAGCCTGAGGAGTAGTTTGCTGGCTGTTTCTAGCAGGTGTATCAAATGCTGCTGCATACAGGGTGTCCTGGGGCTGTTGTAGAGCAAAGCAGCTCCTCCTTGGACCCTCCACTCCAAGCTTAGTCGGCCATCCTAAAGCATTTGCTCCCATTTCCCTTTCCCTACCCCTCCTCCTACCTGCTGTACTGAGCTACTGGGCAAATATGAACCAGTAGCAACCCTACAGGACAGGCTGGAATTGTGAGGACAGAGGGACAGGAAAAGGAACAGGCAGGAAGAGGAAGCCCTCCAGGGACTTGTCAGCTGCCAGAAGCCAAAGGAATGACCCCCACAGTGACACTCATTTCAGGAGCCAGGCTTGGGTCCTGTACAAGCAGCGTACTTGTAGTTTACATCCTGAGGGATTGGTTCCCTTAAACTCTGGGACTGGATGTGCCTATGCAGACTATCCAAACCCACCTTTAGGATTTCAGAAGAGGGCTGGAAAATGGGGAGGATCAATTGTTGTCAGGCATTCATGAGACCTAAAGTTTAACATTAATAGGCCTTGATGGATGAAACAGTGAGAACACCCTTTGATGGAAATTCAGCTCTCTGCTGTTTTCCTTGTGAAGTACCTGCCACTGCTGCTTACATACTGTGCATATCCACTGATTAATTGATTTCAATCTTTCCACAGTTCCTTATAACTCTGTGTTTTCATTTTGGTTTTTTTTTCGTCCTTTGCCATTGTGCTAGGCCTAAAGTTAACATGGGAAACTTTAGAGAAGTGATAGATGTATTATTATGAATTTAGTCCTGTACTTTACACTTCAGATCAAAGCTATGTCACTGAGGGCATTGCAGATGCAGTTCCTGTCCCAGAGGATGTGGTGTTACTGTACAGGCTCTAAGCAGGGGGACTGTGATGGGACATTTGGTTTGGTACCCTGCTATAATTTGTTGTCACATCCCTGGCCTAAGGGTGCAGCTTTTGAACATGCCAGATATTGTCAGTGCTTTCAACAAAGTGGAAAAAGTCTTAAAATTTTCCACAATGTTATTCTATGCAATTGCTCATTATGGTAGGACTATAACTCTTGCTAATTAAAACGAGTATTAGCAATTAAATTAAACAATGCCTTAAAATACTCAGCTTCACATAATATTCAATAATGGCTGTTTCTGTAGGGAATATTTTCTCATGAGACGATTATGACATGATTTCCTTTGTTTCAGAGCAACAAATTCTTCGAGGGCTTGACCAGAACCTCAACCTCCTAACAAGTGTAGCAGAAGGGGAGGAGGGAAAGAAAGAGTCAGCAAGTGGAACAGCTTGGAAAATAAAACCAAGGGGATCACATCCTCAGATTATTGGATAACCACCTCATTTCAGTTTTTATTAAGCCCATTTGATCTGTGAGTCAAGGATATATAGAACATTTTTCTTGATCTCAGTACTTTATTATTCATAAAACAGCCGAAGACTTTTTCTATTATTTCTCAGCTATTACAGTGGGGTATAAAACAGCAGAACATTAGATAATGTGTGTATCAGTATATTTGGAAGTGTTGTAATAACTTCTATGTTATTTCAGATTAGAATCCAGATGGGTACCTGCTGCTGAAACATATTTTAACTGGCAAAACTAAAGTCTATGCAAGTGCTCACTGCAGAAGAGAACACATATTCCAAGCAGGTCTTGGTGTCCCCTTCTCTATTGTTTCAGAAGTTGCCCATCAAAATGTGTTTTCCCAGTACTGAATAAAATTACATTCCTCCCATCTCTTCAACATACAAAAGGAAGCACAGAGTTAGATGAAAAACACAGTCTCACTTGTAAGCTCAGCTTATAGATGAACCATCTGTAACTACAAATACTTTTTCTGATTGTCTGTCTTCCAACACTGACCTTAGGATTAGACAGTTACTATGGGTTACCTGGTCCAGGTGTCAGTTCACTGATCAAACTCTGCTTTGTAGTCTCCTCTGAGTTCTTGCTAACTGTCGCTTGTGTAAATTTAGCGTGACTTTTGTGGGTTTAGAACTTCATTAACGCAGGAAACAAAGCTGCAGTTCAAGCCAAGTTCTCACCTGACTTTTTATGAATGTCACGTAGTTTCAGGTGAGAAGATGATTTACCAAATTTGAACTGAATTTGTGGAAGATAAAAGAGAACTTAGCAGTGTCCATTTTTTTTCAGTACAACTTTCCAGTCTAGACCACCACTGCAAGATGGGGTGAAGTAACTCATTGCTGGGTCCCTCCCTGATGGACCAAATGGTCTGTGTTCTCGGGTTTATGCCAGTATTTTTATGAACCAAACTGGAATTCTGAGTATTGAGAAGTCACTTTCACATCTGCATTTTGCTTCTTCCATTTGTATTGTTTCCTCCTCCCTTTCCAATTGTATTTGCCCTATAATATGCTGTGTTGTGCCTTCCAGTTCACTGCCATGTAGAATTGAATCCTAGTTACCTTCTTCGTATTGCTTTGGAAGCAGAGGCAGCTGCTGCAGCATCCACCAGGAACAACTTGGCACTTAGAATGCCCAGCTAGGAGAAACAGTTTCTAAGTGAATTTCTCTACCTTCCACCCCATTTTAAATATTTTGTTTTGTTTCTCTTCCAGATGATCTCACAAATACACACAGAGTAGAGAAGTCTATGCTAATACTTGCAGTAATAACCTCCTGGGACTCTTAGTATTTCTCTCCTTGCAGACCTGTCCTGAGAAACAAACTGCCCAGCTGGAGTCTCCACTCCCCTGTTCAAAATAGGATTCAGCTCCTGCTCAGAATGCTATTTATTTTAGGAAGAAAAGGCAAAGTTGATGGGTTTTTTATCATTGGGTTTTGTTTTTTTTTCCCCTAGATTTATCTGACAGTGAGCCCTCTCTTGATTTAGACCACACAGATGAATTCACAGGCATAGCAGCATTTTGCAGAGCTGCACAGCAAGAAAGCAGCTGTCACCCGAGGAAGCTGTTGAAAAGCAAACCCCATCTTTCTGAAGAGTCTTTGCTTTTTGTAAACCAAGATTTTTGTGACTACTTTCTTGTGCCTTCACTTGCCCAAATTTTCCCCCTCTGTGCTCACTCTTGCACTAGTGTAATCAAAAAACACAACTTTCATTGACTTCACCAAATGGGAAGATCAGGCCCAAGAAACTCCTGTCACTGTGGGGGACAGTGCATTGCACACAGTAATTGGGCTGTTGAACCAAGGACTGGGCTCAGCCCCTTTAATCCTGGGAATATGGTGTTGGTAGAGAACAAGGCAGAAGTGTGAGACACACCAGCCTGGGATCTCATTTCATTTGCAGCTCAGGGGTGGGAATGCCAAATGGATTGCAGTGAGGGCAGGTTTCTGGCAGCAGGAATCAGCAAGTGACTGGTTTTGTGTCTGGTATCTTCTTGGCTCCTCTGCACGTTCCACTTTCTGTGCAGTTGCTGGAGAGCTGTGAAGCTGTCTAAGGTGAGAGAGTGTGAATTTACTGCTGCACCATTGCCATTTGTATTTTGGATATGCCTTCCTTTAATTTTCTATGCCACAAACGCTTGCATCACCCTATCTAGGAATGCTTTATGGTAAAAGCAGCCAATTCTTCCTCTGCTTATGGTTATATTTTTTATAAAAGTGCATTTAGTATGCCATGAACGCCTCCAAGCTGACAAAAATGGTACCTCTTTCATTGCCTGGTGAGCGCTCATTACTGCATGGAGATGATTTTGCTCTCTGTTTTGTATCACCAGATGAGAACACAACTTCTCCAAGGGAAACGTGGATATTAACTCCAAGTATTTGTGCTCTGAATCCCAGAGCAAGCAGCTTGTTGAAAGTTGTGTGCTTTAAACAGGGGTCTGGCACTGCCTGGCAGGACAGGGATGGGGCCTGTCTTTGGGTTTTACTCTCTGTTAGCTGACAGTTTTTGTTAGGCCTAGAGGCATTCACTTAGAAAACTTTTCCTCCACCAGTTTTATTTGAAACCAGCCAACGGGCTCAGAAATGAGGTGGAAGGAATATTAACAGCACATGAATAGGCAGATGGCACAACTGTATATGTTTAATTTCCTGTGGGAAACCAGACACCATTTTCCATCAGAAACCTGCAGTTTCGAAGCATTTAATGGGAATTCATTTGAAGCAAACTTCTGTAAATTGCAGGAACTTCAATGTAATGCCCTAATCTTTGTGCATGGTTCAGTCCCGTGTGAATAATACATATACTGAAAAACCCCCTGTATCTTAAGTGACTTACGTTTTGCTAAATTTATCATTGCCTCTGTGCTGGCATTCCCTCCCTGTGAAATGGGAATTGCACTACTTCTTACCTCTTGTAGATTGAACTTCACAAAAATCCTGTAAAAAATGCTCCTGAAAGGCTGACAAGGGAGGAGAATTTTGCTTGCAAACTAGGATTTACCCACGGTGCAGCAAGAAGGGCCAAATTCTGGTCAATAAAACAAAGACCCCATTCTGGCATTTCCAAATGCCTGAATGCTTGATTTTTTTACTTTACTAACACTTCTGTAAGCTCCTTTGCATGTATGTCAGCATTATAACAGCTGACTTCTTCACCCCCTAACAAAGTACCACCCTGCACAAAAAATAAAGGGACACGCTCCAGGTAGTGCAGGAGGTCAGCAGAAACCATCTGATTTTATTCAGCACTTCCATCTCTTTTTCTTTTGTCCTTTAAGGTTTTTCCATGTTCCTGAAGTTGACACATGCTCTGTGATAGAACTGTTTTCCCTGTTGCAGAAAGCAGCCCTTTCCACTGTCACTTCAAAAGGATATATTTATCTGAATCACACCAAGAGCTCTAGCTTTAAATCCAGCCCATCACGTGACATAATCGGGCAAAACCTTTTAAATCCAGGTGATCAATAGGAGAGAAAAATGGAATTCTTTTAACCCATCTGTGACATATCTTCCTGAACACAAAGCAGTTCCAAATCCAAAATTTCACTGGAACGGTCAAGGAAAAATCTCTGCAAAAGTACCAGAAACACCAGCTGTCTTCCGCTTCCTTATAGCAAACACATTGAAAGCAGAAGCTGTGAGCAGTTCTTTTGCATTTCATGGTTGGAAGTGATTTGACACAGCACTGATATGATAAAAATACCTGAGGAACCACGTGCCACAGACACACAGCAGATTTCCGGAATGAATAACTCAGTATTGCACCTGGTTTCTTTATGCCAACAGTTTGTTCAAATCCCAAGACAACCTTTCTAGAAAGAAGTGAAAAATTTAGTTGTTGACTGTGACAAATGGCTTGCCATCCTGAAAACACATACTTGACAATTCCCCTGCGTACCTGGAGGGTTACCAAATGTGTCTGCTCTTCCACGAGAGCTTTGATCTCCCTGGGGCTGGCAAGCCTCATCAACTTTTTAAACCTGAGCCTCATCAACTTTTTAAACCTGGGATTTGGAGATCAGTTTGCTGTGAGAGGAATGATAAACAAGTTCTGACACAGGAAGGAGTTCTCGTGTTCCTGCTCTCGTTTGGCTGTCAGCATGTGATGAGGATATCTTGAGAATGCAGGATTTCTTGCAAATTAAATGACTCACCTTTGGCTGGGACCTGGATGGATTACGGACGAGAATGTTCATGTCAATGTATGTCTGTGAAAACTTGTAAGAAGGTTTTCTAGATCTTTCTAGAACATGTTAGGTACAACCTTTCTTACTGATTCAATAGCCAGCTCTTCTGCTGAACACTTCCAAAATTCATCATTGTCTACACACCTGAAAATATGACTGCTGTTTTGCCCTTGAAACAACAGATAGACTAAGTTATTAGCTAAAGCTTTTATTAATGGGGGAAAGAGGGAGTGTAGACACCTTAAGAGCCTCCTGTTCTCATTACTGGATTGGAGTGTCCTTTGTTTTCGTAATCGTGGTTGGAGTAAAAGGTGCAGCTCCTTGATAAGAAGCAGTATCTAGTTAAAGATGCACCATCCCTCCCGCCTTTCCAGGGAATTGTTTCAAATGAAAAGACAGTGTCTGTCAGCTCCCTGTGAAGAAAGGTCAGGCCATCAGCCACCTTTGCTTATCTTATGCCAGCCAAATGAATCATGAACAGACTGCTGCTGCCTCACAAGTTCCTTGAACATTTTGCAGCTTCTTTTACCAATGAGGAGCCCATATAGGTCCCCCAAACTGCTGATTGCTCCTCACATTGGACTTTATGTTACAATAGCTGTATTTTCCTCTCTGGGCGATTCTCTGTCCATATGTTAAATGTGCTTCTTTCTTACACACACAGAATAAATACTTTGGGGAATGAAATTGTCCTGCAAAATCCTGTGATGTGCTCATGACCAGTGTTTTGATCAAACAGTTTTGATTAAACAGTTTTGACAGTTTTGATTAAACTGTCTTTCTACTTCCTTGGCAGTCAGGCTATCAGAATTGTGTCAAACCAACTAAGACAGCAGCTTGCACACTCAAGTGACACCGTGAAGCCTTTGGGCTCTCGAGCACTGTGAGTGTTTTACCACTTTTGTTTCAAGCCCTACTTGTATCACACAGCCTTGTGGGTTGGTCCTGGTCAGGGTGATGAGCTGCTGGGTGCTCACCATGAAGACCTCTTACCTGGGAATCTGGATTAATCAGTTGTCCTCTATTTTGGAGGCTGTCAACTCCAACATAATAGTTGCTTATTTTGAAAACTGAAGCACACTTTCCAGAATGGTGTGTTTAAGTTCACTGTGAATTAAGAATGACAGAGCACCAAAGATGAAGATGGCATTTTGAAGCAAGAAATCAAAATTGACAGCCTCCAAGAAATGGATTTAAGGGGTAGTTGACTCGTTGTAGTGCTAAGGAGCAATCGTGTTCCCTGGAGGAAATTGAATAATGAGAAGCAGTCAACAGAGGAAGGAATAGAAAGCAATAACTGAATAGCAAAGTCTTTCTAATTCACCTCAGCTTTTCTCTTTATTAAGAAGCAAAAAGCCAAACAAAAAAGCCCACTCATTGCTAACCAGCAGTAGCTATGAGGCTGCAATTTTAAAGGAACCAAGCAGGTTATTAGAAGCTTTTGCTCTGTTTGGAAAGGTTAATTTGCACCATGTTCCTATGAACTGGAATGAGTGTTATCTCAATATTTGGGAACTAAGGCACAGAGAAGTGAGAGCACGAGGTGATTTGTTTGAGGTCACACAGAAAATGACTCTCCCTAGCTTGGTCATGGTCCTTGGCTAATGTGTCTAAATGACTTTTCAGTGCTGTTTTCTGCTCTGCCACCTTCCAGGCAGGAGAGCTCTGACCTTGTGGCACTGCAGCAAACAGAGCTGGATGGCAGTGCCATGCCCAAGGTGCTTTCTTTTACTGCCAGTGATCATGTTGGGTTGCATTAGAGCAAAGCCCAGAGATTTAAATATCAGTTCAAATTACACTGTGGGACATCTGGTAGGAACACGGAAAAAGTTGTCTGCTTGTCCTGATGGTCTCATCCATGTGGTCTGAAAAGAGATGCAATGTCTTCATCCTGCCAAGAGGGTTTACTGTGCAATGTGAACTTCATCTTTGCTTGGATGTGGATTTTCACCCTGGGTGCAGAGCAGTGAGGATTTGCCTGTTCAGTCAGTAACTTTACTATATCAGAGAGACAGAGCTCTCTTCAAATACAGAGGAGTGAGGTCTGTGTGCCCTGCAGGTGTAACTGCTACATGGACACAGCACTTGGAACTCATTGCCTGGTCTGGAGCGTTTTCCCAGGGATACCAGCAACTGGAGGAATGCCAGTCAATGCATGGGGTGACAGAGGCATTAATCAGAATTGTTGCTGCTTCTGTGTTGTCTAATGACTCATCTGTTTGAGATAAATTATGCACAAGGAGAGGAGACTGTTAGTGTCCTTCATGATGTGTGAAGCAGAAAAATACTCCAGCCAACTCCCAAAGTGTGAAAACTATTTTGTATTTCATTAATTCCCTTATTAAAAATGAGTAGAACCTAAATAATGCAGAAGTGACTGCTCTGTTTTAATTAGTTCCTTCTGTTTGCATTTATTTGCTCAACTACAGCACTCAGTGCCAGCCATTGACTGCACAAGTGCAAGTGATGACAAGAATTTTCTTTATGTGCTTAAGCCATTTGTTGAAGTGTTCCCTTTTCCTTTTTTTTCTTTTCCTTAAAATAGTAAAGGATTAGATGCCCGGCTCCATTTGAAATTCAGTGGATGATGGACATCAATTCCCTCAGGCTCCTTTGAAAATCCCATTTGCTCTCTCTAGTGACAATTATCAAATATCTGTGTTTCAGCTAATAAATACAGCTGGGCAGCAAACAACCTGTTTGTTCTGTGACATGAAGGACATGGCATCTTTCTGTGGAACTATGGGAAAGCTGTGCAGGCAGAACTGGGAGTAAACAATTAGAAGGGCAAAAATATGGATATTTTTGATATTCCTTGTCCCACCTTCCCTACATACACGAGAGTTGTTTACATATACAGTGAGATGCTTCTGTTTAAATTTAATAGAAACTGTGTGCTGACATGTTGCTGTCTCTGATACAGTGGTGTGTACAGTGCTTGGCAAAATATTTGTGATGAGGCTTTACACATAAGTGTAAGAAATTAATGACATAATCATAATTAATCCAAGGAGGATTTGGTGAGCACATCTGGAAAAAAGAGAAAATATGGAAGAATTATGAAAACGTGAAAAGCCTTGAATGATTTGACCTTATTCTGGATATTAGGTGGAAATGATGTGTGGGTCCTGCCCTCTATCCCCAAAAGTCTGTGCTCCAGTAGAATGCAGGTGGTTATTGAAAGTCAAAGTGTAGGTCAGAGCATGTCAAAGAGAGATAATGATTTGTGGGAAAGAGAAAATCTGCTTTCACAGAAAAATGAGAGAGATGAGAAGAACTGCAGAAGGAATAAGGAATGTTTTGTATGGGGGCTTAATAGACTCTGCCTTTTCTTTGTTAAGAAGGTCAGATAAGAAACATGAACCTCCATCTCCTCATCTCACCCCTTTCTCCTTTTCTTCCCATGTGTTCTCTTAAAGTGACTGATCCATGTTAGAGGAAAAAGAGATGCAGAGGTATAACTGAATTGGATCGATTCCCAGGTTTTGATGTTGCCTTTGCATCTTTCAGTCCTACATTCAGCAGCTTTCCAGTAAAATCTTGTCCATCATCTTCCTGGGGTTTATGTTTCCTCAGTGTTTGTGTGCTACTAACATTCAGAATTCCCAGAAACCATGAACTCACAAAACCCCCCTATTTTTCTTCAATTACTTCATTTACTTCTGTAAGTAAAATCATGTTGATAATGCTATCATCTGGATATCTAACTCAAGAATTAGGATGAGATCTAGTTTCCTCTGTTTTTTTTTTTTTTTTCAGGAAATGCCCTTCCCAAATAGCCATAAGGTGGGACTACCTTTCAAATGGGCTTATTCTTTCCCATGAAGGAGGATGTATGTTTTTAACAAACATAAGCAAAAGATCACAGCAGAGAATCACCAACAACACTGAGTTTCAGCTATCAGTTTGTGTGGTTCAGGCTATTGTCAGAACCACAGACCATCATTAACTTTCTCTCTGTAATGGAGCATAACACCAGCCAGGGATGGGATGCTTGGCTAGCATATGTCACAGTAATTACAGAATTCATAATTAGCTGCACAGTCTAAAGGAAATGGATGACAAACTGTCTGTATAATTCATGGCATGTCTCTGTTAATCTGATGCTGCCATGCATGAAGCTCAACTCCCGTTTCCTACCAGCCATTGAAAACTGATGCACCTCTGAAAGGACAGAGATATGAAGGATAAGGGTGTTGTACACTGTGACAAAAATGAGATGAGCAAAATGTTCTTAAACTATTGCGCAGTGTCTCCCTGTTTTAAATCATGAGCAAAAGAGATATTGCTTGCATAGGCTATTGCCCTCAAGATGTTATCAGTCTTGATTTCACCACGGAGTTCTCAGAAAATCTTCTCAGTGATGTGAATGAACATTCCATCCTGCTCTGAAATACTTTGTTGCTACTGAGATGCCTTTTATGCAAAACTTGTTGCTGTTTATGAGTGCAAATGAGAAGAATGTGAGAAAGTATTGAGAGGGGAGCATTCTGAGGAATGCTTTTTTCCCTGTCATTTCAAGGCTCCTCAGATTTTTAGACTAGTGCCTTGTTAAACCTCTCCATCCCACCTGTGTCCTGGCATAACACTGTTTCCACCCTTATCCCAACATCAGCTCCCATACAGACTGAGAAACAATTTAAGTTTCTAGGAGTGCTAATTGCTCCATTTTTATTTTATAGGGAAAATTCTAAATAATAATAATAAAAAAGCCACATCATTTTACTGTGAGATAATGAGGTAAAACTTATTATCCACCTGTTGCACACATATTTTGGGCAGCAGATTTTTATTATGACAACACCACAGAGGCCCTTGAAAACTGCAGGATTTGCTTGGCTTGATGTAGCCCCCTGTGATTCTCCTGCAGCCTTTTGCTTCAGGTGTCCTCTCGTGATCTTCCAAAGGCAATGAGAGAATTGCATCCACCTCTTTACATCATGAAGGAGTAGAAAATGCTCTCACAGCTCGTTTCTCCAAGGTCCACAGCACAAATCCACACGTGGACATGGATGAAGAAGGGCTCTGAAGGGAACCAGTGGAGCTGCTCATGGAAATGCAGCTCTACCTTGGAGCTGCTGTTTCTCTTCCAGCTCAGCCTCTGCCTTCAAAGGCAGTTTGAAATGCAAATACGTTTATGTTACCCTTTGATCTAATTTCATCTCAGTAATTTCTCATCATGTTATAAACCACTCAGAGTGAATAAACCAGTAATTAGACATTATGGCTGGAGTTAGGTGTAATTAGCTATTTAAAGGAGAGCTAATTATGCTGTTAATGGAATTTCTCATTTTGGGGAGGGAAGAGAGATAGTGTTAAAATACATCTATAAGAAGCTCCAGTTAATGCATAGAATTAGCAGTATACTGGTTTTGCCTATTTTGCTCTGCAATTCTTCAGCTAAAAGATGCTCCATTTTACAGAGAGAGAAGCTTCAACTTTTGTTTATGGGAAACTGTTGCTTATTAAGTTAATGACAATATAATTTTTCTGAGCTATGCTGCTCACAATGAAACAATTGCTTGCTTCTAGAGAGGATTTTTTGGCTGCTCATTTTATGTTGGTTGGGAAAACGGCTGATCATGTTGTCTGGGTCCCTCAGGAGGAGACATTTGTGTATTATATGTATGAAACCTGCCTTGAAGAATGTTTTTACATCACGTATCTTCAGCCAGCCTGGAGCATACTGAACAAACAGAGGGCAAACAACTTAGCTGAAAGTCATATAATTTTGCATGATATGACTCTCCCTGTCCCTCTTCCTCACTCTCCTTGAAGGAAATTAATTTCCTGTGTTGCCTAGTGACAGGTACTGCTTCTTCTGGCTGTACCTGAAAAGGTCTGGAGTGTTACTGGTTTTTCATTTTTTGTTTCAATTCCCACTATGCTCCTCCATTTCGTTTGGCAGTAAGTGACTATCTCTATTTTAAAAATTCTGTCTATAATGTAGACCACTTATATATCAAGTGGCTGTGAGTAGATATATTTAACTCCCAAAGTATCATCATTTAATTCAGGAAGTGATTAGCCTTTGAGGGTCACTTTTCCCACATATGAATGTTAACAAAGTTCCTCTCTGAATCCACCCCATGCAAAGTGAGACTGATAAGATGAATTCCTTCTCTTTAAAAGTTGCTTCATCTGTCTGTGTCTACAGTTTTCTCATAGTTTAGCCAACAGACTAAGGAAGAGTTTCTGCAAAGCTTTAACACCTCCTTCATCTGCCAGGTTTTCCAATTTTTTGTCTTCCTGCCTCTCTGCTGCCCTTTCCTTCAGCTTTAGCTTCTTTTGCTGTCATTCCATCAGGTTGGGAAAGAGAGAAACAGTTCCTAACCCTGGAATGATGTAGTTAAACATGTTCTGAGCCATCACACTGGAACTGCAACAGCTAGTCGAGCTTTCCTTTCTAATTACCATAAGTAATTAATAGCTACCCAGGAGCAAGTTTCAGATTAATTAATTCCCACCAGAAGTTGTCCTCCAAAGTATTCCTTTGACCAAATGATCAGGATAACTCATTATAACTTGAAAGTAAGCTGGGCAAGTGTTATCAGCTGCAGTACAAGTTCCAGTGAGGTTGGTAGCTTTGCTGAACTTTGTTTTGCCATTTTCCTCTGCTTTTTGGTGTTGCCCAGGAAAAAGTGAAAAATTAAAGCTTTCTCACTGAGTAAGGTTGTACTGGTTTCTATTTCTTACATTATCCCCACGAATATTTCAAAATTTTAGAGTCATATTTTCATTCATCTCTCAATATACTAAGGAAAAATAACTGAGTTCCCTTGCTGTGGCCATTCAATTGGACAAACTCCAGGTTATTAGCCATCTAATAAATTATTTTCACAAATGTGGACAGTGAAAAGGTGAAAGTAGACCTAAGAGGTCTTTGCTATCTACCTTGTTGGGACACCACTGATTTTATCAGAAACATGATTTATTCTGCAGTCCATACCTTGTCATGTAGAGTGCAGATCTGCTGCACTGGTGCATGCAGCTAATATTTCTTAAGGTATCGAAGAAATTTAGTGATGAAGCACTAAATTCACTGTTTCCAAGTAGAGATGTTCTCCCAATTTGCCCTCTCTCCAGAATATGAGCCCGTGTTCCTTTCCTACTTTGCAATACAAGGATTTCCTGTGTATTTTATTCTGATGTGTCGTAGTTTGAGACCCCCAAAAATCCAATTTCCAAGTCCAAGCCTCCCCCCCCCAAATTGTTTCACTGTGAGAGGGTTTTCCAGACATAACACAACTCAGTATGGGGGGAAGGGAATTATATTACAGTTTATTACTTACACAAATAAATACTATAATACATTATATACACAATTCTAACTATCTCTCCTATGGTAAAGCAATATATTTACATTAGATCAAGTCCCTCCTTTCTCTCCAATAAATGAGGATACCAGTTTTTCTTCTTTGAGTCTTGAAACATCAATTAATTATGGATAATCTTAAACAAGAGACCAGAGAGTGACACTAGGTATTGAATATTTGCTTAGGAAACACTAGATCAACATGGTGGTCTTTGAATTACCAAATCTTCCAAGATGTACTGGTGATAAATTAATGAAAACTTTTTCCCCCAATGCTTTTGTTTGAGGTGCCCAACATTCAAACAAGACAGATGAGTCCAGTCCCAAATCCTCTGTAAGGATTACATCACTGCAAATGATGAGGTTTCGGGGAGACGGTGTCCACCCTTATCCCCTAAAATCTGTCTTGGGAGGATTTCCGTAATCTCTCTGAAATCCTGGATTTCCAGAACTCTTCACAGAACTCTGTAAAACCTTCCCAAGAGCTGTGCAGGGAGGCAGGCACGTTGCTCTGCTGCAATCTGCCTTGGTGCTGTTAATAGTTTCTCGACAGTTCTTTGCATCATCAGGCATTTTTTAAAAGTATTTTTAAAGACAGAGCGATCACATGAAGTAAATACTCAGAAAATGTACTTGGAAGAGTCTAGAGTCTGATTTTCAGGTAATGCTTTCATTTGGTGATGGCACCAGATATTTTGTTTGTTTAAGAAAAATAGCAAGAAAAAAACGTTGTAGGCAGAGGTAAAATCTTTTAATAGATCAGATGATGAAGTGGGAAAAACGAGCCTTATGTACCCAAGAATTTGTTTGAAGATGCTAAAAAGAACTTGTATAACTAGATGCTTTTCTAATTTGTCCAACAAATCAACTGGTCTTTTATAGCTGCTTGCAAACTCTCCCCTTGGTTTAAAAGAGAATTGAATAGCCTTTATTCACCTGAATATTTGCAGTTCCTTTGGGATGATCAAGGCCTTAGGTAAAAATCTAATTATTATGTTAATCACTATTCAAATGGCAAGGAGTAAACTACAGAGCTCCACTTGCAAGGTGACAATAGGAAGATATCAATCATTAGATTTGTTTCTGTAATACAAAAATTTTCATGGTTTGCTGAAAGCAAAGCCCTCTGGGGGGGAAAAAATTGCCTTGAAAATCAATGAAGTCATTGCAGTTGTAATATAGTGTTTGGATAAAGCTGAAAATTAGTCAGTTAATATTCTTGTCAGTGAGGAATAAGAAACATGAATTATTATATGTGCTGGTTTCCGCATGATTATAGATATGTATATGTATATATAAAATTTTCTTTCCCTCTGGTCATAATCTAGAAATAGGAAGCATTATTAGTAGAGAAAAAGACAGCTTGGAGAGTCAAAAGACAATTAAAAAGGTTTCTTTTCTTGAGAGCACCATTGTGTGAGGATCGGGATTGAAGAGAGAGAGCCTTCAGAGGCTGCATCTTCATGACACTGCAGCAGCCAGGCAGGAACCAGTCTAAAAATAGCAACGTATGGGAGAATTCAAAGGACTCGAGGCTTTATCTCTGCAAGATGTTGAGCAGCTCCTGAGTGTTTGGTGCCTGGCAGGAGTAAACTCCTGAACACTGACACGAGGGTTCTGTTCCTCCACCCCACTTTGATTTGTGTCTTCATCTCTCACAGGTGCTGAAGATGAAACAGAGAAACGAGCTGAGCTGAACAAAAAAGTTGGAAATGTGTAAATTTATGTAGGAAATTACCGGTGAAGGGGTCACTGTGGCCTTGTACTGTTGAAAGGATTTACCTGCCAATGTCAGGCACAGAGACAATGGCCCAAAGCTTAGAGCACAAGAGCACGACTCAGGGGGAAAAAGTTTTAAGTCTCTGACAGATTTCTTAGAACTTTGGAATAGCAACTGACTTCCATGAGGATCAGTCCCATATTTCTAATGCTGAGGTGGGAAAAAGCTCATTTCACATTCCTCTCTGGAGGAATAAACACTTTCAAACTTTTGAGATGTGCAGAGACCACGTTGTGGCAAGTTGGATGGTGTAACTCAATCTGAGCATTTTGGAGGCTTGTCAGATGTGATGTCTAAATCACAGCCATGTCTAAATCACAGCCCTGTGTGGCTGTGATGTGTAATTTTTCAATAACTTTCATTTGTATGAACAGGAATCCAAGTGCCTTTTGTTGTCCAGCTGCTGTTGTGAGGGTGCAGGACCAGCCCTTGTGAGTGTGAAAAGCTACCAGGCCGTTTGCACTGTGGCAGCTCCCCTGATGGAGGATGTGGCCACTGACTTTTCTGGTGACAGGACAGGAAAGAAGTCAGTCAGAAATGCAAGTAACACACAGCTCACAGCAGTTGTTAAGTGAGTTGTCTTAAAGAGGAGCCTTGTTATGTCTGCTCTGCTCAGAAACCTTGTGGCAGAGCCAGGTAACTGTAGATTGTTACCTGGAAATGTTTCTTGGGCCCCATCTGGGAGAAGAAACAGATTCTGTACATCAGGCAGGACCAAATCCTTCTCCAGTCCTCCAAACAATTCTGCAAATATTTCCCCCTCAAGTGTGTATGGATGTAGAAAAATAAAAGTAACTAACCCTTAGGATGTCCAGTACATATATTTTTTCACATTTAGTGTAAACACCTTCAGAGTAACATACAATCAATGTGTCTACAACACATAAAAAAGATCACTGAGGAGGAATATACTGTCCTTTCCTCTCTCTTATGCCAGCCATTAGAAAATCAGTTATGTGATGCAGCACAATTGATCAATTTTATTGTGTACCAGGGATAAATTTAATGTACTCTGCACATGGAAGTCCCATTAATGTGATTTTATGTGTAATATATAAATATATGGATTCTATTAAAACCAAAAGAAACAGTAGCACTGGTTGAACTCCTTTAAAAAGTACTTACCTTAAAAAGTAACATGGTGTGATCCTTAGTAAATTTTTTAACTTAATTTGCCTTTGCAGTGTTCATTTTTATAATGCAAGCTTTACTCCATGAAACTGTCAGATAAAAAGTGAGCTAACAGCCTGGCTGCATTTTCATCTAACAAAGGCTACATTTAGTGGGCTCAATTACTGGTGGAAGCTTTAGACAGAAATAGAAAAAGAAGGACGACAGAGCAATTTATTTCTACAATAAAACTGTTAATTCTTGCACCCTCCCCTCCCTGCAACATTCTGATGCTTAACACTACATTAATGAGGCACTTTTAATATAATTATGGTTGCTTTTGTTCCAGCTTTTCCTGATTTTCAGATGTGGCCTTAGAATTAACTGTCCTTGGCCAGAGTGAAATGTTCCCTTTAATTGGGCTGAAACTGTCATCTTTTTTACAATTTCCTGCAGCATCTTTTGCTAGTTTGCACCACTTGGATTCAGGGAGAAGAAAGAGAAAACATCATTTCACGATGCTTTTCTCTTTGTATAATTTAACCAACCTAAAATTTGCAGCATCATTGCTGGGGTTTCCACAATCTGCAGCTCCACGTATGGCCATCGAGCTGTTTTTCCTTGCAATCTTTACACACATTATAATTTATTTCCTTTTACAGCAGTCTGAAGAACACAGGATCTAACTCCTAATACAAGTAATTCATTAGCAACAGGCTATGTTGATCCTGGAACCAAATACAGCAATTACCAAAAAGGTCTTTAAAATGCCTCTTAAACAGTGATGTGAAGGAGTGGGTTATTTACACAGCCGGTAACAAGCTGTGGAACGTTTAATCTTCTGGTTGCTGGTCTGCTCCTCAGTTAGGCTTGTGCTGGTTCTTATTTGTTTGTGGCCTATGACCAAGTGGGTTGGTGCTGCACACAGCCAGCTAGTTTGCAGCCTCAGAAGGATGGAGGAATAAGTGGACCACAGCAGCCGAATTCCCTTTTAATTTTTAGCACGCCGCCGTCCGCTCAGTGCAGGGAATGCAGTGCTTTGTGATTCAGCTCACTGCCTTTCTGTGCTGGGTTCTCCATCCCTGTGCACGTGGCTGGCTGCAGTGAGCTTTGGTGTGGTTGTGAGGTGGCAGAGGGAATCACATCTCTCTCTGGATGTATGAAATTTATACCATTATCCCCCTACGCATATTAGGAGAAAACTGTTCTTTTGTTTCGGACTTAAGGGGATCTTTCCAATTCCTCTTCATGGTCTGGTCCATCTGTGAACTTTATGAACTGGGCATCCCCCCCACGCTTACAGTTTCAGACACTTTGTACATGAGGTTGATCTTTCCTTAAGGATTCAAGAGGAGTTCTACTGGTTTGGTTTATACTGCAAACACAAACCCAGAAATAGGCTCTGTTCTCCTTCTTTACCTTAATGTGTATGTGAAGCAACAAAGTGAATGTATTGCACTACAGGGCATTTGTTCTCTGCTACCTCCTCCCTTGTGAACAACTTGGCTTTTCACCCCTGAACCTGGGTCTTCCAGTAGCAGGTATTAGCATTTTGTCTTCTGAGGTTTGGTTCAAGGAATAAGAATTAGAGACACAGTCATCCCACTGGAAATGAGGCCTACTACTCTTTTTCATAAAGGTGTGAGGACAATTCCTTCAACACTCCTGGAAAAAAATCAGGGTATTTGCTTCTTCAAGAAGAACTTTTTACAGCTGTTTCTGTTCAGGTACAATTCCTTGCAGGGACTGGTAAAACCAAGTTGTGCAGCCCTGGGATAGGACAGAGATAATTTGGTAAAATATGGAGCAATGCACAGTGGGAAAGCCCTGGTAGGAAGATAGAGATTGTGCCTGGGAAAAAAATGGTCAGTGTTAAAATAATAAAAAATAAATATTTGACTTGCTTTGGAGGGATAAATGGCCTGTCCAGATAATCCATTTGGTATCTGAAGGGATTCCTTTAGTTGAAAAGACTTATGACAGACTTGTTAAAATTCCCTAGGTAGACACAGATGAGATGGATTGAGGCTGTGTGCATGGGAAGATGAAGACTTGAGCTGGGCTGCCTGGGGAGAATGCAGAAGCAAAGATTTAAAATTAAACCGAGGCAGGAGGAAGGACCTGCTCTCGTGGAAGTGTGGAGGGGTTCCCTGGGGCAAAGGGGTTGTAGGTTTTGCAATCCAGCCCTGATGTGCTGCACTTGCACATGGTGCAAGTGCCGGGTCCTGCACTTTGGCCACAACAACCCCCGGCAGCACTACAGGCTGGGACAGAGTGCCTGGAGAGCAGCCAGGCAGGAAGGGACCTGGGAGTTTGGATTGACAGGAGGCTGAACATGAGCCAGAGTGTGCCCAGGTGGCCAAGAAGGCCAATGGATCCTGGCCTGGATCAGGAACAGTG
>NW_016690231.1:2926047-2935015 GCF_001604755.1 Lepidothrix coronata
CCAACTCCTGGCCTTGCACGGGACCAACCAGAAAATCAACCCCTGAAATCACACCATGTGCCCCAGAGTGGTGTCCACCTGCTTCGATCCTCTCTAAATCTGGGATAGGGATTGCCTCAGGAATGATTGCCGCTCAGGAAGGACATTGAGGGGCTGGAGCAGGTCCAGGGAAGAGCAACAAGGCTGGGGAAGGGACTGGAGCACAAGTGCTGGGAGGAGAGGCTGAGGGAGCTGGGGTTGTTCAGCCTGGAGAAGAGCAGGCTCAGGGGAGACCTCCTCACTCTCTGTAACTCCCTGACAGGAGGGGGGAGCCAGGTGGGGGTTGGTCTCTTTTCCCAGGCAACTCTCAGCAAGACAAGAGAGCTGGGTCTTAAGCTGTGCCAGGGGAGGTTTAGGTTGGATATTAGGAAGAATTTCTTTGCAGAAAGGGTGCTCAGCCATTGGAATGGGCTGCCCAGGGAAGTGGTGGATTCTCCGTCCCTGGAGGTTTTTAAGAAGAGACTGGATGTGGCACCAGTGCCATGGGCTGGGAACCACAGCGGGGTTGGATCAAGGGTTGGATTTGATGATCTCAGAGGTCCCTTCCAACCCAGCTGATTCTATGATTCTGTGATTCTATGATTCTATGATTCTATGATTCTATGGCACTGGCATCGCTGCTCTGAAAACTCCGCAGCCCTGAGCTGTGGCAAAGCCAGCAGGGAGGTGAGTTTGTGTTGGACAACACGGGGTTTTCATTGCCAAGGCTGGCAGGAGTTGATGACTGAGACTGTCTTTGCTTTCCTACCAACCTTGGAGCCTGCTTGGTCTTGAAAAAAATCACAAGGACCTCTTCTTTTGCTTCAGTGCCTAAGGCCATGCACTCTGGTTCCTCTGGGGTGAAGATTAATATTTAATGACCAGTGACTCTGGAACTGAAAAAAAAAAATAATGGTCAGTTTTGGCCTGGTATGTTCAGGGTTTAGGAGAGTGTAATTCTTTGTAAGAAGAAATCTTTGCCAGATATTTAAGTCTGGCATTGTCCAACGAATCATTCAGTGATGAAATATTCTGGAACCATTATAATTTTAAAAAATTAATCATGCATTAGACTTTTGCACCACTTAATGTAGCAAAGAAGGGTACTCTTTAAATATTACTGGCTTCATTAACTGAAACTAAATTATTGTTCAAAAGCAAGTGCATCAATCTCATCCTGAGAGATGTGTGACCTGTATTTATTTCTGCTACTGGAGTAATTATAAAGGAAATTGTATTGTCATTGTTAATTTTGGTCTGGCTCTCAGCAAAACTTGTAATGTTCACTGTCCATTTTCTTGAGGTACAGGAGGGGTTTGGAGCTGTGGTAGCACTGAGGGAGAGATTTGCTGTGTATTCCCATTCCATGGGCATTTTCTTGGACAGCTTTTATGAATATACACTCCCAAGAAA
Source organism: Lepidothrix coronata (assembly GCF_001604755.1). NCBI lineage: Eukaryota > Metazoa > Chordata > Aves > Passeriformes > Pipridae > Lepidothrix > Lepidothrix coronata. Next base: position 2,927,479 of record NW_016690231.1, read on the forward strand.
CTGCACAGTACCTAAAAGACAGTCTAATGCAGAAAGAGAATTAAAAACCCAAACTCACTCGACTTAATCATGCATAGTATGTAATCATTTTTATTGATAACCTGAGACTCTGCTTGGTATAATAGGCCTTTCAAATCTATGTACTCTTTGAAAGTAAGGATTTCAACAAGAATAAGTTTATTATTCTTTCTTTTTGCTTTTGCAGGTTGTCTTTGTTAATGCCACTTTTAAGTAACTTAACTGTGTCAGAATTATACACTGCTATATATGGCTGAAAATGCTAGATATAAGAAAGCTCATTTTCTCTTGCAGAAAAACAGTGATTAGATTCTGTTTTAAATGAGGTTATGTGAGTGCAGTTGCTGACAGTTACTTCTTCAGATATGTCCAGATTGTTGTAAGATCAATAACTCATTGATTGAAGTGATAAGAGAGCTACTATTAGACTTCATGAAGTCGTTAATTAGCAAAATACCAGTAGTGCTTACTGAATCACTAGGGTTTTATTGCTTAATTATATGCCTAACTAAGCATACCCTCTGCTCTAATTAGTGGAAAATGAGTTAAAAATATACAGGATATGGCCTACTTCTGTATGCAGACACAGCTTAACTCATTTTCTTTAATTTCCAGATATTATATCAACATTATCAAATATGCAACCCATGTATTTCATAGATCTGCTACCATTAATGCCAAATTTGTTGATGCAGCTTAACTAATCTAGAATTAAGTTTAGAAATTAATGTTAATACACTGTTTATGAAGGCTGCCAGTTGAAAAAGCGCTTTAACCATAAATAAGGCATATTAATTTCAAGTGTCTGTGCTCAAATACAATTTGATATCAATGTGAAACATATTCAACAAGACTAGAGGTACAGAACCCCACTTTAGGATGAGTTTGATCCTTCAACTGTAGAAATATAGGCAACATCCAGCAAGGATCCAAAAGTCTCCCTCTAGCAAGAATTATGTTTGGTTTTAAATGGCACCTGTAAGTTGAAAAATAGATTTTTTGTCATGACCAGGCTTGGTTGTGATTAGCTGGAAGCTCTGAGCAGGATCTAACTCTCTGTCAGCCTCAGCACACGGCGTGAAAGGAAGTGAAACCTGAATTCTGCCCACTTTTTGTGGTTTGGTTTGGTTTGCATCTGTTTGTGAACAGTAGGATTTTCAGGTGATCACGGTTCTGAAATTCAAGCTTCCTTTCTGGTTGTGCCTCCACTTACCAACCTGTTAAATCAGAGTATCCATCCCAGAGGATACTTTGGAAGTTTGCTCAGTGTCAGGTAGATTTGGCAACGGTCTGGAAGTTATCTAGGAAATGTTAAGTGTAATCAATGAATGAGGAAAAATCATGGAAAAAAAAGAGTCCATCTGTGTCTGTTCAAACCAAAGACACCACCTCTGGCCTCGGAACTGCCTGAGCTGCAGGTCCCTGAAGGCTGAGATCAGTACCACGAGGTATGTGCTTTATTCTCATGGACTTCCCTGCTGGAGACAAAATCCCGGGCTCAGGGGGCCTTTGATCTGACCTGGTCCAGGCATCACAGTGTAATTAGTGCAAGTCAGAGCCTGCAGCAATGTGTAATCCACTGCAGCTCTGTTGCTGGATGTGGACTGATGGGTGGTCTCCTGCTCCACTCTCAAATCTGCAAATTAGTGTCTCCACTGAACTCTTGTTTTAAACTCTGAAGTTAAAGGAGTTTCCCTCAGCTCCAGCTGATAATTCGGCCCAGAAATATAAGAGTGTACTAGATGGACACTTTCTTCATAAAACATTTCTGTGTGCATGTATGAAGCTATAAAATTAAAGTAGATAATATAGATATAAACCTACTTTGAATAAATTTTCTTTACTGGAATGAAAATTTTAAGTATTCCCTTACTTCAGCCATTTGAATTTTAAATATTTTGATTATCATTTTGATTATCATTTTAGAGTTGCATCTTGTGCGAATGTGCAGCAACTAATTTTCAGTGTGAAGTCTTCTATCCCTTTAAAATATATATCCTATAGCAGGTTTGAGATGAAGTTAAATTAATACACATACAAAAATCACTTTCCAAACTGCACATCCCAAACTGAAGGGTGCAGTGAAGCTACTGACATAGAAATCCCTGGCAACTAAGATAAACAAATTTGACAGCATGGAATTAAACATGATGATAAGAAACCAAATGAAGTCTTTAAGTATCAGGTCAGAGGGAGAGTGAGTGATATGCCAGAAATCTGTGCAGTGGGAATTGATGTAGTCAGCTGGAGTGAGGAATATAAAACCAATGGTGTGCAGATACCCCTGCCTGAACAGCACATAACTCCTGTAGAAGGGGAAAAGGTTTTATGGAGTCGTGGTTAGCCCTCCAGTGACCAATAAAATCAGTTCTTCCCAGGTGATCCCACTGGGCATCTTCCAGTGCATACTGTCAGCACAGACCACCAAAATGGCTCACTCATTCAAGCTTTATCAGCCTCTCCCATTCTCAACTTCTGTGCATATTCAGGGCTTTCTTTTCACTTATTCCCCACAGGGCAGATGCACAACCTGATGCTGGATCAGCACTAGGAAACTGTGAAGCCATCTCACCGTAAAGGTTTCCTGGCAGAGATTCTGTGTGGAGAAACAGAACAACGAGCTAAACCTCAGATCAAAGAGCAAGAGACTCCTGCCAGAGGCTGGACAACGTCCTGAGCAACCCACTCTGCTCAACCCTGCTTTGAGCAGTAGAAGATCTCCAGAGGTCCCTTCTGACCACTGTTCTGCGAGTTTGTAAAATGACATCTACCAGTGTGTGTGTCAAACTGAGTTTTCTTGGCACGGCAGAACATCTGCCAGGAGCAGGGAAAGAATTTAGGCCCCTCTAGAGAAGTCAGTTGCTCGTAACAAACATCCTGATACATAGAGGAAATACCTGTAGGGAGATAGGTAACTCTGTTATTACCTGCTGGCAATAACACATTTCTTCAAGAAGTTTTATTGCCATCAGTCATATTTCCCCCAAGTGCGCTCAGGGGGCGAACAAGTCTGGAATATCCAGGAGATGACTAATGCACCTGGGGAGAAGCAAAATTCCTCAGCAGTGTCAACTTCTGACACTTAAAAGTGATGCCATGAACACACCTCTGTGCTGCCACCCTCACAAAAAGCATTCCTGGGAAGTGGAACAATCCCTTTCTGCATAAATCCTTCTTTGTCACTATCTAGATTTTGAGTTTTGCATCAGTCCTCAGTCAGACTGATGGGAAACACAGTGGAAACTCATAGACCACAGGAATTTCCTACATTATCAGTGCCTGGCAAGTTAAAAGGATGTCTAAAAACATATGGGCATTGCTTGTGTGATGAGCAGATTCCCAAAAATTTGAGAAGTAACTGATCAGGCTGAGCAGCTGCTCTGTTACCTATGAATGGTGGGAAAATTTGTGCACTACAGGTACCAAGATTTCTGGTATCAGTATTCCTGCTAAAATATTTCCAATGAAGACATCTAGTATTTGTCACTATTTTTCACAAAGGTCCTTGGGGGAATTTAACTTTCATTTTATGCAAGTTTCACATTGTCTAGCTGAAAAGCCTCTCTAGAATGTCTGATAATGACCAAATCTATATGTCACAGGGGAAAACTCCAAATCCTTTCCAGAGTGTACCTTTCACAAAGTGCCCAACGTGCCCTTTTACAGATTCTCAGTGGTATTTACGCTGCTGCCTCTGTACAGTCCTGGCCTAAAACCCCACGTGGTTAAGCTCAGGAGCTTTGATCCAAATTCCATTATGTGCTTGTCACCGTTTGACCTTGTAAACTTACTTGAAAATCTGGTCACTTAATTGTTATGAGAAAGTGGAACCCAGAATGCCTTGAAAAGTGGAGATCTTTTCAAACTTTGTGGCGAGCTGTCTAACCTCAGGCATCAAAGGAGGAGTCACCTTTTAAGCCTGAAACTCAGAGCCTCAGAACATAGTAATGAATTTCAGGTATGTTGAAGAAGGTCACTGACAGGGAATCTTGAAGGGAAGCTCTGGGACTGAGTTCAGAATCCCTGGGGAAGGCCAGCTTCAAGAACTTCTTAAATGAACAGCTCATAAAGTACCTCCTCAATATAGCAAGTTCCCCACAGAAAGCACTTGTTTTTGCAAGCTGACTCCAAAGGCATTTGGACAAAAACTAAAATATGCATAATGACAGGGAAGACATTGGAATGACTGATCTTTGAGCAAACAGAATGGTAAATAAGGGCATTATTTGTGTGCTGAGGCTTTGCAGCTCGACACACTGAAGAAAACTCACAGAGCCTTCCACGACTCTTCTAATGAAAGCAGGGGAAGGTGAAGAGGACATACAGCAAGGTGCTTGTGGGTCTTAGGTCTTTGTGTCAGGTTAGAAATTCTTTGATAAAGCAACTTAGAGCACCTCCAAAATATTTTTGAGAGACATGTTTTGTAAAATCATGCCATAAATAGAAAATATCACTTCCATTGTTAAAAGGAGTTGAAAGGATGTCTAAAAACATATGGACATCCCTTGTGTGATGAGCAGATTCCCAAAAATTTGAGAAGTGACTGATCAGGCTGAGCAGCTGCTCTGTTACCTATGAGTGGTGGGAAAATGTATGTCCTACAGATACCAGGATTTCTGGTGTCAGTATCCCTGCTAAAATATTTCCAATGAAGACATCTAGTATTTGTCACTATTTTTTACAAAGGTCCTTGGGGGAATTTAACTTTCACGTGGGGTTTTTTTGGAAGGTTTGTGATCTTTTGTTATTTGGTGAAGACAGTTGTAAAACCCAATGTTGGTTTTGCTGTGTTTAAGCACACAGTAATGGTACTTGTTTTGGCAAGGATGAATACACATTTGCAAGAGCTGATGAGCAGCCTTGATCTGAAAATTGCCATTAATACTTTATGGAATTAACCAAAGAGCCTGCTGGATCTGTTTGACTGCACAAATGGCAGTCCTACATGAAGACACTGCAAGATTGCTATTCCATCCAGCACTCACAAAGAATAATTTGTCTTTCTCATTTCCCTCTGAGTTCTCTGATTTTGTTATCATTATCAGGAAAGTGAATGTCTCAGGGCCTCACTGCTGTGGTTTCTCCCATGTAAGCTCTCCATGCACATATCCGCCTGGATGAGAGGAAGAAATGCAGATCATGGAACCTTTGAAAGCAACACAGAGAAGAAAGATCATAATGAGGAGCACAGATGTGTCAGGGCAAAGGAGGTGCTGGTCAGTGCAAAGCACAAGTCCTGCAGGTTCTTCTCATGGAAGAAGAACCCTGTACTTAAAGGAAGCAGACCTTAGCGTCAAATATTTTGATGTGCAATGAGCTGGGAATGCAACACTTTCCTTAAGAGCTGTCAGCAGGTTTTATGTTGGCCTCTAAAAGAAGAGAACATTATGTTGCCTGTTTGGCTGTGGAGGTGGGTATGTTACACTGACAGGTGACTCTTCTGGAATGAGAAGTGCTCTCAAGATAGTGGCTAAAACAAGCTCATAATATCAAAGGTGGTACTGGCTGGTGAGGGACAAGTTTTGTTCTTGACTTGGCACAGAGTTGTTAAGCCATTGGTGTTACCAGAATACTGGTTGTGCTCTTTATTAAGCACTAGAAAAAAAAAAATGTTCATTTTGATTGTCTGAATTAAAAACCCCAAACCTAGGTAGGTTTAGATCCATTTGATTTGTATGGTTTAGTGATATAATTTGTAGCTGTTGTTTGCAATTTCTCTCTTGATAGTTCAGAGCAAAAAAAACCAGTTTATTTATCACAATTTCCACTCAATTCAAGCCTCTTAGAAAACAAATACTTTCCTTTTTGTTCCGATTTCACAGGAAAGCAAAGATAAATATAATCTTTCCTACCTGTAATTGCACTGATAAACTGTATGTATATATGTGGCCACAGATAAAAGTATCACATCTGTTTTAGTGACTTCAGGACTATGAAGATTACCCCATTTATTTCTAACCATAGGAATTTGACAGCATCCCCTTTAGATTTTCAATTCTACAGCACGTCAATAATCTTTGAAAAATGCATTTTCTCTGCTCTGTGTGACAAGATTGATAAGGTAAACCATTAGAAAAAAAGTTTAAATATCTGAGGAAATTGCAAGGACATCTGGTATTTTGGAAGAGACTTCTCGGGCTCCTCTCCTAGTTATCACCAGGTGCATTTATGTCACGGATTACTAATATTTAAAACTATTTGCTTTATCATGTTGTCTTTAAAGAGCTGCTATGAATATGCAGATGTGCCTAGAAACCTACAGTTGGGCTTTATGGAGTGAAGTGCTTCCTCCTTCTTTCCTCAGGGTGGGCTGTGCAGACCTCCCGTTCCCCAGAGCTTGTTCTCCCTGTGGCTGCTCCCTGCCCTGGGAGCCCGTGCCCTGCTGCAGGCCAGGAGTGTGGCTGCTCCCTCTGCCCGGATTCCTGCCTGGCAAGGAGCAGTTTGTCCCCTCGGGCTTTAGCAGAAGCAGCAGCGCTTTGCCCACCGATTGCTCCTGGAAAGTCACAGTTAATTGGAAGGAGCATTCCAGACCTATCCCTCCCTCCAGGCATAGCGAGAAATATCTCAAAGCCCGGGCCACCAGCTCTGTCAAACACAACTGAGCACAGGGGGAAGAAGAAAGTGAATTAAATAATTTATTCCCTTCTGCAGGAAGCATTATTCCTAGTGATCTTTATATTTCTGCTGCTTTGTCCTGCTAATTAAGTGTTGATGGAGACTTCCCACTGTTTTCTCCTGGAGTCTGTTCCATCGTCACACAGACCTTAAGACAATTTTTCCTCGAATATCTTTTCCTTGGTGTCATTACATTACTCTGGGTTGCACACTCACTGATGCCCTTCAGTGATCTCCAGGTGATTATGTGTCTCACAGAAGTGTTGGGTTATCTTGATGTGATGCCTGTAGATGGGGAAGGGGGCAGAGGAATGTGCTATTGATGCCCCAGGCAGAGTTTTACCCTCCATATCCAGTGCAGTCGCCCAATGCATCATTTAACTTTTTTTTTTTCATTTATGTGGAAACATAAAAGGTGTGTAACCTCATGACAGCTGCCTGCACATAAATGAATTTCATCCCCAGCAAATTTCTAGAGGCTGGAATTGAGCCCAAGAGCCCTTGTATTCAATCTTAGACTGCACTACCTTCTAGTGGCATTTCACAATATTTCCTCCCTTTTAACTTTTGAGCACTTGCTGACAGTGATCAGGAGACTCTGAGGCACAGCTAAACTAAATAAAGGCAGCTTTTCAGTTTCCAATAAATTACAAAGCTTTTATTTTCTCAGGAGCAGTAAAAATAACGTGCCAAAAATCTCGTTCTACCTCGTGGACTGTGTTCCCATCAGCCTGTAACTGAAATTACAAAAAAACGTGTTTGCTGTCTTTTAATGCCAGTCTACATATCACCCAAAATATGATTGACATAATTGAGTTCATGTTGATAGTTAGACTTAATAATAGATGGGCATGCTGAAATGTAGGCAGCCATTCTCCAAGTTAGAAGTGTTGAAGTGTTTAAG
>NW_016690231.1:2935154-3079795 GCF_001604755.1 Lepidothrix coronata
AGGGTTGGATTCTGGCCCAGCTTTTAAGTTAGTGCACGTAAACTAACAGGTAGCTCAGGACTGAGCTGATGCACCACTTCCAGCTGAGCACAGGCTCTCACTGAACGTGACTTGATGACCAACCTTTTGAGTATTGAGATCTTTTTTGACTCAGAAGATGCAAGAGGCACAAGAATAAGTCCAACAGGGTGGTTTTTTCTACGTGGTGCAGCCTTCATGTGACAGTGTAACCTGATTTTTGGACAGCAAGAACCGAGCTTACAATCTGAGTGGAGAGAAACCACTGATCCTTCTGTGGAAGAGACACATAAAAGCTCAGGGAGTTTTTTGGCCACGGGCTGGCAAGAAGGGGAGGGAGGAACGGGTTGTGCTATGCTGGATTAGTCAAGGTTATACCTAATAGCAATGACAAAGGTGCAATGGCATAATCTGTGCTTTATGCCCATGAGCAAAAGTCTGTAAATTCTGTCTGTTCCAACTCTTGATAGTAATATTACCACCTTTTGAATTTATAAGTGCCTCTGCTTTAATTTTCATGTGTTCTGACAGACACCTGTTAAAAGTTTGGCAGCATTTTGATCTACAATGCAGTCAGGTGGACAAGGAAGTGAGATCTGTAATCTAGCTGGTGTGCCTCTGTATATTATATAATTATATATAACATATTAGATACGTATTATACATATATATTAAAAAAATTATATATATATATATATATATATATATATAAGAGCTATGGAATCAGAGTGCACAACTTGATAAATAAGGGAAAAACCTGCAACAAATCTGGGAGCAATATGTTTCTCTTCCTTGTTCTGGTTTTCCATCAGGCTATAATGCTGAACCCTTGGAACATGAATAATAAGTCATGGAAGCTTATTTACTGCCATTGGATTTGTGAGAAAATGTCATCATCTCCAAGTGAGACTTGCTGTATTGTTTTTTTGATTCCTGCCTAAGCTGTAAAATATTACAAACCTGTTCAGACAAATACTGCAGGACTGCAAAACTTAATTGTTGCCTCCCTTGAAATTTGGTCTTATCCTTCAGAGAGTTATTGCCTGCATAGACCTTACCTTATTACTTTCCAAATTATACACAATTGAGTGATGTTTAAAAGATAAGATTAACAGTATCTGTGACATGGCATAGTTTCACTTTAGAAGAAACCACAGTGGAAAATGTTAGACCCGCCTCAATTTTTGTTAAAAATATTTGTGAATTGATGATCTAATAAAGTAATCAGATAACTCGTGATTTAAAAAGAACTTTATTAGGTAATTGTTCTGATCCCTTGCATATTAAGGTTCTCTTTCATCTCCTTCTCCATACTTGATTAACAATTTAATTCCGTTGCGAATCTTGCAAGACAGAGATTGAAGCAAAGGCAGAAAAAAATAATCTTGCTGCAGTTGTAACACAAAGCAAAGAGTCAGAAAGGGAGGGAGACTCCAGAAGCTTTTGTTATGAACATCACCCTCATCCATGTGCTTCCCAAAGAAGTCTGAACAATCTAAGCCTGCAGTGCTGGTAAGAAGAGTGGAGCGAGCCTGAACCACCATCTAGAACTAGTTTTTGTGCAGCCAAGCAATCAGCAGTCCAGGACACTGATCTGGCCCCAAAGCAAGGAATTATTAATATTCAGAGTAATCAGCCTCCTGATTAAGCTGCCTGAGGGGCCCAATAAGCTGAGCTGGTGCCAGCACAAGAGGGGGAGCATGGCAAGCTTGCAGATGGGGAGGGAAAAGGCAAGGTCAGCACTGAATCACTCTGACCATGGAACTGCATTTCAGCTGTAACAAACCACATAATGAATTGTTATTCAAAGCTCTGGGATAAAAGTCTTTAACGTGTGTCTAAAGCAGAGCCCCATTCAGAAATAACAGGCAGAGAACGTCTAGCAGGGGGATGGTGTGTTTTTCACCTGTCAGACTCCTGGAGACTCATCCATCCTGTGCCCATGTCTGTCTGTCAGCACCAGTGAAGGGTGACTGTCAGTCCAGCTTGGCTCTGGGGTGGGTGAGTGATGGACTCCTCACTAGACCCACGTAGGGAAGCAGGAGCCCCTTGTTTTGGTGAGTGCACCTGCAGGTACTTTCCATTCTCTGTCTCTCGAGTGTTCTCTGGGGGCTCTTCTACACTTCACTTCCAAGGCTTTCCCAGATGGCTGCTCTGCAACCCAGATGTTGTTTATTTATTCATTTGTCACTTTAAAAGGAACAATACTGAAAAGGGAATAGAACGAGACGTGTTTGTTCTCCATCAGAGGAAAAAGAAGGGGACTTGTCAGCTCCCAGCATGTGCGTTTTTGAGCTTGAGAAGGTTGTCACAAAGTGTTGCTCCTCTCTTAAAAGCATCTTTCCCATTCTTTTACAACTACAAGGCTTCTACTGAGTGAGAAGCTGGGCTTTAGAAACTCCATTTCTAAAAAGGTGTCAGCACCGTATGGATTCAAAAGCTGCTGTTTGCATGTTGCATCTGGGATCCTTCCCTTTGCTAATGGTGAGGTTAATAACAGCTCTGTGACAGCCTGTGGTGGAAATCCATGAAGGTCTCTGAAGAGCCTCTGTATGACCTTGCTCCTGGTTGTTCCTCTGTAGGGTTAAAATATGTGTATTTTTGTGGATGTGATAAAGTCACTACATCTCACATTAAATGTATGTACGAAGCTGAAGAGTGTTGCCATTTCATTTTCAGGGACCTATTTCAAAGGCATAGTTAGCAATCCCCTCATGACAGTCCTGTCAGATCATAGCATCTCTTATTAACGTTGCAGAGAATCCAGTATTTAATAAATCAACCTTTTGCAAGGGTTCAAATAATAGTGAGTGAGGGAACCTTGGGTGCAAAAGTTCAAGCATCAACAGCCTTCCCACTGGGGCATTCCAGGCCATTCAGTTCTCCAGGGCATTCAAGACCTTTTCCACCACGCTGCTATGCTGAATAATGAGACTTTCAGAATTACATAGTTCTTTCAAAGTGTTGCTAAAGAGATTGAGGAGGACTTGGGCTGCAATCACTCTCTTTAATGATATTACTATAAAGATTGTATCTCTTGTCCATTCCTCTGTCAGGAGGCGTTTTTACAGCAGATACAACTGCAGAGAATTTGTCACCCAAGACCAAATATAATAGAACACCTGCGACTCAACGTGCAACACACAACACACAGTTCTTCCTCTGAGCAGGACAGAGCTGTTTAACAGTGACCTTTTTTTGTCTTGGTGCTGGGGCTCATTTTCTAGGCTGGAAATAGGTGTGTTACTACCTGAATGAACACATGTCAAAGAGATGCTCCAGTCTTCCATTCAGTTGGCTCCTGCAGCCCTGCAACAGCCACACTTCTTGCTTTGCTTGGAGGTGCAAAGGGTTGGTGTATTTGTACCCTCCACACCACCCAGCTCAGCAGCAGTTGCAGTAAATTTCCATTCATGTTTAGCAATGCTCAGAGCCCGGAGAAAAGTTTTAATTGAGCTTTCAGAAGCTTGGGTTGATTTTTTTTTTTTTCCCCTTGCAAAATGGTTCATATTCATTTGTCGAAGCGTCTTCTAGGAAAGCTCACAGGCAATTTCAGGCTTTGACAGGATGGAGCTCATTAACTTCCACCCAAGCTAAATGTCAATTTACATACTAATGTCAATTTGCTTTTACCTCTCTGTCCCCAGTCACATTTTTTTTAGAAAACCAAATGCTTAGAGTAATTTTTAATCCACGAAATCACAACAGTTAAGAATTCAGCCCCAGATGTATTTCTCCAACAGGAGCTATTACACAAGGAACTGCAAATTGCAGGCTTGTTCTCTTACTGCCTTAGAGGAGAAAGGGGCTCTTTAAGGAATTTTAGTAGAAGTAAAAAATTTTAAATGAAGTAAAAAGGAATTAAATATGAGAAAATTCTGGGGAACGCTGATTTTGTTTCTTTCAACTTTAGATCATCAGAACAAATCCATCTGTAATAGGTAATTAAAGAGATTAATAGCAATGGTGAAGGATGAAATAAATAACAATTAGAAAAGAAACCATATTTCTCCTTTTACAGTACATGCACATAGGAGGTAAATCTATAAGACAAAAAAATAGGAATTCTTTTTGGATCCATATAATAAACATGTCCAACTTGCTCCCAAGTGACATAGCTAACAGAAGTTGGTTCACATTAATTTAAATGTCCCACTCCTTTGGAAAGAGATATATTTGTTTTAAAAAGAAATTTAGTAGTGATCAAAGACTCATGCCATGAGCTGAGTAACACCCAAAAGGGGAATATAAGAAAGGATTTAAAAAATATTTTCCATAACTGTGTTTTGTTGGTTTTTTTTTGGTTTGTTTTTTTTTTTTTTCTTGCATCTTTCTTTGAAGCAGCTTGTGATGCTTGTTCTTGAGGTGGGATTTTATTCTAGGAAGACTTTGTTACTTTTATGTGCACTTTAGAAATAAATTTTCCCAAGTCATGTTTGTGGTTTGTGTTCCTTTAGAAAAGAATAATTTTGCTGCATTTCAGTGGTTCTTGGAAAAGTCAAAGCAACATGTTGCCAGGGTAAGAAATAATATGTGTGTAGAGCACCTGAGCCAGAGGAGATTTAGCACTCATCCGAACAGGAAACAAAAAATGCACCAATTCTTTGGCCTCTAGCAGCAACCCAATAAGGCTTGGAAAGTGAATGTCTGATAAAAACACTAGCAATAGATTTTTAGTTTGCACAATGCAGCAAGGAACCCTGTTCTGAGCAAGTCTGAATCAGGAGGTGGCAATTTCTCCTTGTAATGAGAATTCCTAAAAAGGAAAATATTTGCTATGAATGGATACATTTCTGCTGCCATGTGAATCACAAGGGATTTGCCATGACTGTGGAATTTTTGGTCTTTGAAACCTACCTGTCAAATACACAAGGTGGGATTTGTTGCCTTTTATTATTGCTCTCCCTCAACAGGACCCAAGAGTTGAAAGTGTTTGCAGATTAATGGGTGCTCCTGAAGAAGTAAATTAGTAAGCTCAGCCAAGCAATGTTTGCACCACTGCCATTTCTGGGCTCTGCTTCACAGTGTCTTTGTACACTTGCCAAGAGCCAAGAGGAAGTTTTCTTGACCATGGAGCAGATTCTTAGAGGTAAGGTGAGAGGGGAGGTAAAGCACCATGACTAAACTTTCCCATTTCTGCTGTTAATAGCTTCTAGTCTTGGTCCAGTAGCCTGTGATCCAATTTCTAGGTTATGGTGTGTGTATGATATATATTTTTGTCACCTCAGAAACGTGAAAATACTTACTAAGGGGCTGAAGAACTTCGTGGTGACTGGAAAGTAATTTTTTTTGGAGCTGTGAGCACCCTGAGGTTTATAGACCTAAGCGTGGCAGAAGCTACAGGTGAAATAGCTGCATATGCAGATCAGCACATTTATATAACGTGCTGACAGCACCAGTTTGTCCTGCACAGAAGGAAATAACCTTGTGTTCAGGGCATTGAAGTGACATGACAAGGCTCATCTTCCGTGCTGCTCTCAGCACCCTGCAAGATCTCAAAACTAGTAAGTCTGCAGGCTGATTTCCTGAATATCAAATCTCCAGGTGTTTGGTAAACTCCAAATGGTGGGTTTACTGCAGGTACATTTAAAAATCTTTGTTGTGCCGTGGATCTGTGTGAGTGTTTCAGCATTAACATATGAATGGGTTTTGATGACAGTGTTCTGCAAACAGAAGTTGTACAGAGGAGAGACACAAAAACGAGCAGCAGATAAAATGGGATCGGAAAAGTGAACTTCACACAAATAAGAAGACAAAGCAGAAATATAAAAACCATTTTATTTTTTCAAAAACACCTGCAAAACTGATGCTAGTGCCATCACGTGATGGTAGGTGATAGGCTGAGATGCATCTCAGTTGCTTTATGTCGGGAATGAGAGCTCCCACGTTCCCAGAAGACAATTCCAGGCTGAGCTCCAGAACAGATAGGGTTTGGCCAACCTCCAAATTAATCTCTTTTTAAAAAATGCTTATTGCATATAATGTCAGAAAAAGGTTTAGCAAATCTCATTTTCCCTTTTAAGTTGTTCCACGAAGGATATGGTAACTGGGGGCACAGGGGACAAGTCCACAGCCCTGTACAAATCTGAGTGCCTTATACATACATTATTTATATTGCAGGCTGAGGTGAAATTTTGGTCTGTTGAGCACTGAATTTTTACAGTAGAGTGCAGAGAAATTATTCAAACCAGGTGTTTCTGTAATTGCAGCGCACCAGGGACAATTCTGAGAGCTCAACAGATCCCAAATTCACCCTTTCAGCTGAACGATGCACTGGTTTAGTGTTAGTACACAAGGCAATAAAATCAATTGCACTGGAAAACAAGGCAGGCTGGCTGCTTTAAACTGCTGAGTTTTGATTGCACTTTGTGCCTTTATCTTTTGTTTGCTTATGTTCAGGCCTTTACACCAGTATAATGATGTGAAGAGATTAAGCTGTTCATTAAAACTGAGAGAAGATGACTTGTAATGGCTAAAATTCAGCACAACTGCAACCTGCCCTCTACCCTGATCCCTGCCCTAATGTGTGGTAATGCACTGACCCCACGGCAGGGTTATTTGCTTCCTTACTCTGCACAGGAAGAAAGGCAGAGAAGTGGAAAGGAAAAATTGAAAAAATCAAGCGTTGCTTCATAAATTTTGAAACATGGAGTAACACTCCTGTTCAAGTAGATTTTAATGCATTGCCACAGAGTACTTGCATATGGGGCTGCTTAAAACAAGTCTGCTTTCCTCTGGAAAGGTAAAGCCTGAATTTTCTGTCATACCCACTAGAAGGTGGATGTGGGTTGGCTGGTTTGTGTGTGTGCCAATTTTTTAAAAGAAAAGATCTGCATATGAACTGCAATATTGCTATGCCAGTGATGCCTTGGTCTTTTTAATAAAGTATTTATGAATCCTTTCAGTGACTCCCTTGGTGGAGTTTTTCATTTGATGCCACACCTGAGTCTTTCTGAGAGAAGAGGAAATCTCTGACTTTTGCCATCTGTTTCACACAGGCAGCCTGTGTTTATTATTTCTGAGTAATATTTGAAAGGGCAGAAAAGTACGAAGCAAGAAATCCATCTAATAAGTCTCTGGAATACAAGAAAACATCTTTAACCCTTCTTAAGTTCAGCCAGCTGAATTCTAGGTTTTACAAGTTAGCCACCAACACAGGCCACCAAGCTTAAAATGAAAAAAAAGTGAAGTCAAGTCTAATTTAGCTGCTGCTGTTACTGTTGTTTGGGCTTATCTTTGCAATCCTTCTTGAATACTCTTTAACTTAGTAAATGTTGTAATTTATTTTGAGATTGAATTATAAGGATATATTTTTTGCCTCTTTCAGAAAGATTTAATAAAGTTTCTGTGACTAAATTTATGGGGCTAAAACAAATGGAATCACTGCTAAGGAAAGGAGGAAGAGTTGCATTTGCTCCTACTCATGAGATCCGGCTCTACAAAGGATTTTATCTCTTTTTTTCAGGTCCAGGACAAAAGCTATGCAGGTTTTCTTTACACTTGGGTTTTTGTCACTCGCATATGATGTGATTTCAGTGTGGTGGAGTAAAAGGCAATTTGAGAAAATAAAATCATGGTTTTTACACCTGTGCTTCTTGATTAAAAACTTGAACTGGTATCATGACTGAAGCTGACACGAGTGCTCTTTTAATTGCTGAGGTCTTCACACAGAAGATTAAGTTGTTGAACTGCATGTGTGATCAAATCCTCAAAATAATAATACTGCAGTGGTGTCCCATGTGGAACTTTAACACCCAGAAAGGAAGATGCACCAGACTATGTGCAAGCCTGCAAGGCTGTTTCTGCAAGAAGTGGGGACATAACTTTCAGTGCCTCATTTCATTAACCTTTCAAGCTGTTCAGTTTTAAAAGCTTGTTCCTCTACCATGAGTTTTAAATGTTGAAACAAAAATGCAGATATCCAGGGTGATAAAGGGGTGCACAGGTGATCATGTTATGACTGAGATCCTGAGGTGGTGTTTGCTCCTTGTGAGAACCTAAACAAGAGTCTTGGTGCAGGCTCCATTCCAGCTTGTGGAAAAATCCCACTTTTGTTAAGAGAGGCTCCCAAATAAATCTACCCACACTGTCCACACAATGGCATTTCAATTCTGCACTTGCTACAAATACACAGCACACACCTATTTTCTGGAAACGGAAGAATTCACTCAATTCCTGACAAATAGCTGAAGAACTGCCAAGTACCATCCCTTTCACATGCAGCTTTCCTTTTTCCATCCAGCATTTAATTGAGATCTGGAGCACCAGAGAGTGCAGGGAATTTAGCTTTGTATTTGGAGGCCACTGCAAATGCAACAGCCTCCACTTCTGAGCAGTAACTGCTTGGGGAATGTATTGCAGGTGCCCAGCCGAGGTACCTGCAAGTGGTCTCCTCTTTCCCACTGAGAATTTCCAACCTTCATAGACCCCAGTTTGCCAGCCCTATGTTGAACATCACTCTAGGATCCTTGCTTTGCCTCCTAATTCCTGCTATGAACAGGAACAGGTCACTGTTATCCATCTGCAGTTCCCCAAACACAGGAGGCAGTTGATGTTATTATTTAGTGAAGGTTATTATTTAGATCCTAGAAGAAATGTTCAGATTCTAGGGAAAAGGGACCTATCAAAAAAGAATATTAACCTTTAATGCTGGGGGGAAACCTGTGTTTAGGAAATATCCACAGAGCAGAAAGTGCAAATGAGAAAACTCTCACAGCAGCCACAGCAATCTAAATGTAGGGATGTACACTGGAAAAACTACTCCATGGGCCATCTTCTATAATCTGTAACTGTCCAGAATCAGTTAAGGGAGACAAATATAATGAGCCTGAGGCTTTCAACAAAGAAAAGTTATATACCAAAGCTTAGGAACTGAGGGCCTGGCACAGTGCAAATTTTACGTTGCCTTTTTTTCACCTTGTGCTCTGGAAGAGCAGGGTGGAATAGCAGGCAAAGAATATGGGGACAATATATAAAGAAGAACAGATGAGTAGCAGGGGGATGTTCTTATTAAAATAAAAAAAAATAAAAGCAGGAATAAAGGCTGCAAGACATAAAAATACTTGGAGTGACAACTGGTATCTCAAAGGCAATGTAATAGTGAAAGCAAATAATGCTTTCTACCCTGAAAGCAGATCTATTTTCTACTCTAAATCCAATTATATAATTTTTTTTGCTTTGTCTCACTGACCCTTTTATGATGAAGAAATAATTCATTTGTCTCAGCTGGTTTTAGGACACTGATTGGAGTATTGCTTCCAGCAAAATATTTTAAATGTACTTAATTTGAAATCCAGCTCTAATGGGGTTACTCATATGCTTACCATTAAGCATGAACTGAAGTGCTTTGCTAAATTAGTCCCAGTATTTACACCTTCAGTGTTTCCATATCCTAATAAGAACTTAATCTTCTAATCACATAACACATTGAGTTTACATATTATGTGAAATACAACTGCAGGGATTTGACAGGCTAAATTTCATTGTAAATAATGAGGATTAATTCAAACCCCATTGGTGTCTTTGGAAAGACTCCTGCTGATTCCCATAGTTCATGCATATAGAAGAGAAGAATTAGATAAATGTTCCCTAGGAGAAGAGGGAGGTTCTTTTAAGCTGCAAAACAACAATGTCTCTGCTCTGTATCAATCATTTAATTTGTGATTATTCTGCAGCTGGACTCTGCCCATAATGAAGTAAGTGAAAGCATCTGTGGAGGCCTTAAAAAAGAGTCCTCACTGCCTTCAGTGCATTTGGCAATGTTGCACCTGAGCTGAGCCTGCCCTCTGGGACACACCAGGTAAGGTGTGAGAGCAGCACAAGGAACATCAGTGCGACTCCAGTTGTAAAATGCAACAGTTATACTGAGATTTTTATGATTCTTTCTTGCTGGTTTTGGGTACTAAAAAGAAAAAATATTTATATTTAGTCTTTTTCTGTTCGTTACAGTTTGGCATTGGCTGGTGGTTACTTTATTTCTGTATTGACTTCCAACAAAAACTTTTGAGGAAGTTCTGTGGTTTTTTGGATAGATTTGTAATAATGAGGCAGGCAACTATAAGCTAAAATTGAGCGTATCTCTGTTGTAATTTTCAACATTTGAAATTATTATGAGGATACTCAGTCTAGTGATGGAATGCAAGAGCCTCTTAGTTGTCTTTATTTTTCTCTCGAGGTCTGTTTTCACCTGGTGCCTCTACTGGGGACCTGAGCTTGTGTTATGCTTTGAAAAACTGATAACAATACCAAAATCAATTCTCTCCCCACAGCAATTAAGATGACATTGGGAACAACATGAAATGGGAGAACTAAGGGAAAGAAAAATTCTTTTTTTTGTCTGTGGAAAAATCCTAACCAAACCAAAAAGCTGCTGTAGTTGGTCTGAGAATGCCCAGTTCCAGACCTGGGCTCGGCTGTGTCCAGAGCAGGGCTCACCACGTTGCTGCCTCGCTCTTTCTTCCTTCCTTGGTTTCTTTCTATTAAGAAACTCGTGACATCTCTTGCTCATTCATTTCTGGAGATCTGAATTTGTGTTTTTTGCCTGCACAATACCCAGAGTCTGATTAATTCACAAAATGAGCCCCACAGAGTGTCGGTAACTCAGCTGGCAAGGCTGTAAAAACTGCAGGGAGAAGATGAGGGCTTTGCCAATTAGTTATTTATTCGAGGCATTTGGAATCCCTAATGGCCCCATTAAGAATATGAATGTCACTGGTCTGTTTGCACAGTGTCACAGGGAAGTGCCTTTGCAAAGAACCTGAACCAAGGACAGGGCAGTAACTGTGTCTTATTGCCTTGACTTTAATAAGCCTCAGTGATGTAAGTCAGAGAGGTTGGTGCAGTTATGCAGGTTTAATTACAGCCAGGATGGGATCTCTGGGATGGTTCTGTGGTTTCTGTGATGCCCTTCCTTCACGAGAAGGCTGTGAGGGAGTGTGTGCATTCACACACAACACACAGGATGTTGAAACTCTTGCTGGACAGAAAATGCTCTGAACTGCTCGATGCTGTGCTGAAAACTCCTTGGTCATCAGGAACAAAACTTCTTTCTGGGTTCTGTCCAGCTGCTGGCAGCCCTTGCAGAAGGCAATGAGAGCTGCTGGCTTGGTGTTTTTGGTGGGAGACAGCACCACACGCCATGTAAAGAGTTGTTTTTTGGCATTAAAGTTCTGTGCCTGAGTCTCAGGTTCTCTGCTTGCTGAGACACACCTTGCATTTCTGGTGATTACAACATTAATATGCAAGCCATGCGAGTTGTGATAAATAGTTCCACAGCTATTTACTAGCAGAAATATTTCTTGTCAGATGAGGGTTTTAACTGTGAGTGTTCTTTTAAAAATACTGCCCATAACTCTGCTGCAACCTTCTCAGTTTGTATATGTAAAGCAGAGAGTTGTATCGTTTGTTACCTACAACTGCCACGTTCTGTATATTCTTAATCCCCTGGAAAACCATGACTGTTGTATTTTCCAGAGAGGCCCATTTTGGAAGAAACAATAACATTTAAATTGTACATTCATTTAGAAAGTGTTATATAGCCAACTATATTTTTTCTGCTTTAATTGGGAAACTTTCCTAGAAGAAAGTTGTAAAGTACCAGGACTCCAAAAGAACCATAAAATTCACAAGAATATCTGGAGCCACATTGTCAGGGAATCAAATGCTGTAATCAACCCTTTTTACACCCTTATGCAGTATCTAATTTTAAATTAGAAACAGGCAGCTAATTTACCTCCTCCCTCATTTTTATGCTCATCAGAAATCAGCAATGAGGGATAAACTCTTCTTTGGGTGACCAGTATTCCTTTGGTCACAGACTGGGTGTTCACACCCCCCCTGGGTGTTGTGGGCTGTCATGTCCAAGGGCTGGCACACAGTCTAAGGAAATGCAGATGAAATGAGCTCTGTGCAGTGCAGGTTGGCATGTTATTTCTGGTTTTTGTGTTTATATCTGCACAGCTGCCTTCATCAGCCCACCAAGACATTTCTAGGCTTCAAATTTAATAATATCTGTAAGATGTTGTAGAATTTACTTTCTTAATTTTTTCACTGAAGTGCACGTTGAAATGAAGTGTTTTAACAGGTTATTTGCAGCTGTTAGTTTTGCTGCACTTCAGAAAACACAGCTGTTGTTCAATGACATTTATACAGGTATCTTTGCTTCAGATACCCATTCAAAATATTCCTGATATTCCTGCCTTTATTTGTTTGGGGCTTTTTTTCCCCCCAATGTCTAACAGATAGGAAGAACATTTACAACTGTCTCATCTGACCTATTGCAACTTTTTTCACTTGTAACTCATTGATTCATGGATGTCTGCAAAATGAGTGACCTGGCATCACTCAAATTCAGCATGAGATGACCTCAGTGCATCTGAAGTTAGAAATGAGGGATTTGTTTGTGAAGATTAAAGGTAACATTCTCAAAGGCAGGAAGAGAGGCAGTTGAAAAGGAGGAAGCAAAGAAGCCTTCATAGCATTCATTTACAATGTCAGTATTCCAAAGCATCTGTGTGTATTCGAACTTTTGAGATCAATTGTTCTGAACACTCTTAGAGAATAGAACAGCAGGAAGTTAGTTTGGTATTTTTTTTCCCTTCCAGTTTTGAAGATCCAAGGCAGAAATGGAAGGAAAGAACCTGTTTTCCAGAACAGAACCATTTGATTTTGAGATTTACATTACATTTCATCCAGAGCTAATGAAGGTTAACCCCAGTGGTAACCACTAGTTCTGCATTAACAAGCAGAGGAGAGCAGTCATTAGGAATAAAATTATCCATGTGGATCTGTTAGGATTTGTAGCCCTAGCCCCTCTTCAGGCTGTTGGATGAAGAGTGTATAACCAATGCTATATGATATATCTAGTGAAATAAAATTTTTTCTCTGTTTGTTTTCACCTAATTGATGTGTTAAAACACAGAGGTTGGCTGTCAGGTACCCCTTGCTCCTGGCAATCTCTTCTTTTCTCTTTCCGTGTCTTTTGGTAACTGAAGTCATAACAAGAAATTTGAGATCAGAAACCTCAGTGATGTATATCTTTTGAAAGAAAAGTAGAACTCCAAACCCTAACCAAAACTTAACGGGCACGGAGGAGGACGAGAAAGGTAATTTGTGCAGAGTGGAATTGATGATTTTCTGATGGTTATTACTGGCTGAACTTTGTTTTCACTACAGTAAATATGATCTCTTTTCCTTTATTTGATCTGAATTGGGGAATTTTGGAAAAGCTGATGCACTTTCACTGTAATCAGTTACCTGTTTGTCTGAGGCAAGTGGTGGGAACTATTCCACCCACCAAAGACTCACATTTTCTAAAGCATACATTTAGTTTAGAAGTATCGTTGAAAACCAATGCACCAGTACCACAGAGATGGCCTTCCCACTTTTAAATTAACTTCTAATCAATAGAGAAGCTTCTTTTCAGGTGATTTTGGGCCCTCCCATCTGCACACTTGCCCAAGTGTCCCCCCAGTTTTTCTTGTTATCATTTACTGGAAGCTTTGCTTGCCAAAAGCTGCTGAGATGTGGCCACTGTGTACCCCTGCAGGGCAGTAATGAGAAAAAACTTTTCAAATGCAATAGCAGAAATACGAAGCAAATGCACTAGAGCTCAGTGGGAAAGAAGAACACAGAAAGATCCTTTCATAATGTAGAGAGTGCTTTTAGAAGAAACAAGGTTAACTAGGTTAAAAATCAATTTCTCAATATAAGAAATGCAATCTAAGCTTAATTCTCACCAAAGATTTGTTAAGATCTTGGCAAGGAAATATGGATTTTTACAGGCATTTCAATTTTATGTGCAAATGACATTTGGCAGCACTAGCTGAAACAGAGCCTGACATTCTCAATTATTTGTTTGTTATTTTGGTTGCTTGTCACCAACCTTTGGTTTTCTCTTTTGGCTTTGCTTGAGAACTTTCTTATAACGTTAATTCTTCCGTTTTCTCCAATAGCTTCCTGACTTATAAGACTGTAGATCTCATTGGAAAAGCATTAATTGATAAAATGTGAAACCTTGAGAAAAGTTCCCATTGATGTCAATGAAAAAATTCACGTTTATTCCACAACAAACCAATCCACAGGAAGCCAAGGTTAAGCCCTTCTATTGGCTCTGGGAGTATTTTTTTTTTTTTCAGGAATGGTGTCTAAAAGAGTATGCCATGTAAATATTAGATAAATTCAGGAGTGATTTGCATTTAGAGAGAGGCTGAACAGAGCTGCAGAACATTATTTTTTTGGAAGCGAGATCCAAATTGATTAAAATTACTAAAATTACCTTCTGAACAAATATGCAGAAAAATTGACTGTTTTATTAGTTTTCCTTTTTTTTTTCCCTGGTTTATCTTGTTCAGAAAGATGAGAGCTTACAGGTGCAGAGTCAGGGCCCAAACAGTGAGGGCAAATCATACAGCAGATGAGTTAAAACACAGTGCACTCCCTGATTAAAAAATGGGTTGTTTCGTGTGTGTGTGGGGTGATGGTTGTTGTTTGACAGCTTAGAAAAAATCCACAGTGCTAGTTCTGAAGGAGGGGTAGTAGAAACTTTCAGAAAGTTTTGTTCCAGACTGGGTGAAACTCGAGGTGACAAATGAGTTCTCCATTTTGTACATGGATGACAAATATCAAAGCCTGGGTTTATTTGACTGAAGTTGTACAGTGAGCTAGTAATGAAACTAGACATCTAATATACTGAAATATGACCATAACCACATTTTTTCTATTGATATAAATTCCCATGAAAAACCAGGAGCACCCCACAATCTTTCTAATACCTTTTCTTGGAAAAATCAATGGAAGACAGACCATGTGATCCATTATAGAGCAGTCACAGGGCAGAGAAGAGTGACCCGTGAACTCTTAGACCTGGAATGTGAGAAGGAAAGGAATCAGGAGTTTACTTTTACTCTGGTGCTGTGATGTCAGTTATAACAAAGCTCTAAATGTCTGTCTGTCCAAACTTTGGGCCCCAAAAGTTTTAAAAATATCATTTTTTTCAATGTGTAGAACATTATTCTTTCTAAAACTTTCAATTTTGCTTCCACAGCCTAATTTGAGTAAAATTACTTTCACATTTGCTTTTTTTTCTTTCATCAAACCAATTAAGAACTATGATTGAGTATCATGAAATGATAAATGCTTCCTGGGTGAGGATTAGCAAAAGTAGCCCAGCCTGCCTCCGTCTCAGAGAGTGTGGAAATCCAGTTTTTCTGTCATCAGTGACTTAGAAAATCAAGAGGAAATTGAAGCCAGAATTTTGGTCTGTCAGACAGAGTCTAGACAGGTCTCATGTATCAATAGAAGGATGAGACAAATATTAGAGAAATATTATTCAGCCTAAACCAAGATCCAGTTGCAGCTGTTGCAAGTAGTAATTTTATTCAGAGTCTTGTGGAGGAGTTGTGTAGTGAAGAGCATGGAGCAGAAAATATATGATTCATTTCCCAATGAACCCCAAGTGCCAGGTATTTTATTACCTGACTCAGGGAGCTACTTCCAGAGGCAGTAAATTTTTCATTTAAGATTCCTTTGTTGGCTATAATCCCTTTGATTTCTTTCTTTAATTAAATCATACAGATTGTCTGGCTGTTTTTTTCCTTTGTTCTGTTTAACCACTTGCTACCTTTTAATGTTGATGGGCAGAGAACAAATAAATGTCTGACAACTGTACCTTGGCTGCAAAGCCAGCTGCAGTAAATCCTGGGACACAAATACCAAGTTGTGCTCTGAAGGATATTTATTGCATTTAGTCCCCCCAGAAGACAGCTCTGGAAACTCTCATCTCCCCAGAATCCCAGATTAGATGCAGTAATATCATAGGAGAGACAGTGCCCAGGAATGGTTTTTTTCCTGTGTTTGGAATCTTTGGTCAGTCCCTTCCTGGCAGATAATACACTTGGAATGTGCCAGCAGTATTTCTGTAATTATAGTCTCTGGCTGTAAGTTCTATCTCATGTTCTGTTCAGTGTTATCTGTTAATAAGAGAGCCTGTGTCCATTATTCTGATTGTTTCTTTCAGCAATGCAATTTGTTTAGTGCTGCTTCTCTTCTTACACAAACTGA
Source organism: Lepidothrix coronata (assembly GCF_001604755.1). Taxonomy (NCBI): domain Eukaryota; kingdom Metazoa; phylum Chordata; class Aves; order Passeriformes; family Pipridae; genus Lepidothrix; species Lepidothrix coronata. Next base: position 2,951,232 of record NW_016690231.1, read on the forward strand.
GTTTCCCTTGCCTTTAGAAGGCACAAGGAAAAAAAGATGGTTAATCTCACAGGAAAAAAAGAAGAGACTGCTAATTAGTTAACTGTAATTTAAAAATTTATTCTGTTTGGTATTGAATGTGTGTGATAACTAACTTAAATAACAAGGGCTTCTCAGTTTATATATCAGCAGTCAGTGATGCATATTCTCTGTGAAATGAGGTGTCTATCAGCACTTGACTAGACATTTTTTAGATTTGTATTCATAGGCATTTTGATGAGCATAGCAATAAGCCAGGGAGGGTGCATCATCCTTAGATCTTCAATGAAAACCCAAGCATGCTTTTTATATCTAGTTAAAAAAAATTTGGGTTTATGTTCCCAAATTACATTTTTTTTTTTCTGATCATCTGGGAACCTCAAATCTGACTGAGCAGGAAGTTTGTCTGTACTTATAGTCTTGTCTGTTCTCAGGGTTGTGTTTTCTGTTTCTTGTAATTTTATCTGTCATAGCTACTATTGATTTGCTGCAAGGAATGTGTTCTGACAGTGGAGTTTGCTCTTTAGAAGACCATAAGTAACTCAATGATTTGTAAGAACCATTTGATGGTTTGATATAGTGCTTTGTAATGAGAAGTTAGTTCAATTTTCAGTTCAATTCAAGCAATACTCTGCTCTCCACAAATCTTGCAGAAATGTATGAGCTAAAGACTGTTAAATGAGAGCTCACTTTAGTGACAGTAAGGTGAAGTTCAGGAGTTCAAATTGAGTCTGTATTGCTGTATCTGATAACTATTTAGTATTTGACATCTTGTTATAGTGTGACCAACCCCACGAAAAATTATGGTGGTAGGCAGTGAATTATTTGTTCTTATGAAATACTAATTTTCTCATAGGTGGCAGGACTAGGGTAAGAATGAGGATTAAATAAATGAAACCTAACTCAGTCTCACAGTGAGAGAATATTTGAGTTGCCTTTAACCCCTTCCACATATGAGGTGTATGATCTATATTGTGTCCCTTTAGTTGTTCCAGGTGTTGGTGTGTGTGAGGTGCTCGGGTGCAATGATAATAATTACTTGAGCACGTGTAAATAGTAGGATAAAATGAATTTCACTTTAGCTCTGTATTTAAAAGAAGGCAACTTCATGTTGTCCAAATCACTCCAAGTTGAAGAGCTGTGGTGAGATGCTGCTGCTCATCCATCTTCCTCCATGGAAAAGTGGGCCCTTCCATATATTTACTGGCAAAGCTGTTGCCAGTGAAACATCTCTGATCACATAAATACAGCTCTGTTGTGATTTTTAATAGCTGTCTTCCTACTAAGTGGTCCCTGATATCCCAAAGTGACTGGATAATTGCTCTGGGAGGAGAACAGAGCTTTCCTGTTGTTATCACATTAAACTTCAAAGAATTATTTTCTGACTGACTCTGGTTCTGACACGTCATCATTAAATTTGCAGAAGATCTAAGCCATTGTGTCTGGCATCTTGTAATGGAGCTGTATTTATTCACTTCACATATGTAACATATTATTCCCCTACTTCACATGTGCCAAATCAAATATATATTAAGAATAGTTCTCCGAAAATAGTGAAAGAAGGGCTTTTTCAGGTGCTAATGGCTGGCCTAAGAGCCCAAATAGTCAAGTTGTCAGTTTACCAGTCTCAAGCACTGACCTTGGGCAAACAATTTAATCTTGTAGTGACTGTACCTCCTACCTGGTGATGTCTAAGTTTTATTTCTTGTCTATACAACACTGATTTTACAGTCTTTCACACCTGAGGAGGTCTCCAATGCAAGTGATGCCCCCTGCTTTCTAAAGGCTGCCTCATTTGGAATGATTTGAAGGGTGGGCAGACAGCACTTAGTGCAAGTCAGAAAGGATCAGAGGGGGAGGCAGGGGTGGATCCAGGCGCAGAGTTTTTAGGAGATGTCATTAGTATGGCAACCTTTCTCCCCTTTTCCCTCTCTTCACCAGGACTTTTTACAGCTGTGGTTTCCACCAAGCCCTGACTTTCTATAACTGTGCTCACAGGGGTGAGCTTGAAATCAAGATAGTGAGTTGAAACAGTTAACATTGATAGTTGAGACAGATGAGCTAATTATTGTAGGAGATAGAAAAATGTCCAGATGAAATATAAAGCTCTTATTTTTTTGTCATGGAGAAACAGCTTTGCTATCAATTCTGTTTGAGAGAGTAAGTGAATTGAAATAAAGTTGATGTCTTGGGCCTGTACTAAATTCATAAATGAAGGGGGGGGAAAAAAACCCCTGTTTTATGTTATGCAAAGCATATGTGACATCTTTGCTGTCACTGCTGGCTGTGAAGCTGGTGAGGAAAAGCAATGTTGCTTGACAACACTGTATTGTAGAGTTAAAAGGATTATGGGAGCTCAGATAAGTTTACCTTAAGAATTCTACAAAGGAATTTATCTGGGAAAGCAAAACCTGAAAGTATTACAGGTGTAAATTCCAGAAAATGCCTTAAATGCGAGGAAACCTCAGTGTTCCCTGGCTCAACTCTCATTGCATGGATAGTGCTGAATTGTTTCTATAGACACAGCACCACTGTGTGTCTGTGACTGTGGGATAACACAAATAATAGCTTCAGAATTGTTATCAGTTATCCATAAAATGCCCTGGAAGCTCCATACACAGATATCTAAGTGAATGTAAGCAGTAAGAATCAATTTAGGTCTTTGTATTTACCAAGGTTTCTAGTAAGTCGTAAGATATTCACAGTGTTTTCTAATTTCCATTTTCATTCTTTTACATTCTCCTTTTTGAGCCATTTTGGCTGCACCCCTACAATGCAAAGGGCTTTGATTTCAGCTTTTCACTTGAAAAAAAGCAATTTTTTTCCCTGATAAAAATTTCAAAGCAGAACTTTTAAGAAGCTTTGGAGGTTTTTACTCTGTGCCTTAATTGCCTCATCTGTAACACAAAGGTCAAAATAATACTTGGTGAGATGCTTTGAGAACTTTAGGTGAAAAGGTATTTAAATTCTGATTGCTAGTCATATTTGGGAAATTATGCTCTCATTCAACACTTTCACAATGAATTTCTTTCGTTATTGGTTTAAAGCTACTAATTAACAACAATCTTAATTGGTCTTAAATTAATTCTCTCCCCTCGTTATGAGATGGAACAAAAGCCTAAGGATTATACGTTTTAGATTTCTATCTCTATTGGCATCTGAAATTATAATGAAGTAAAGGATTCAGAGATGCTTATTTGTCATGTTTGATTAAAAAAAAAAGATAATTTGTTTCTCCTTCCGAGACAGTCTCCTGCTTTTGTTATGTATATTAAGACAAATGCCCTCAAAACAATCAGTTTTTAGGATTAATCTCTGAGATTACACAATTCCCAGTGGTATCCCTTCACTAATGAGAATAAAAGGTGGTGCTCCAGAGACAAGCCAGTGAAGAGAGCAGACAGCCACTCTAAGAGATGTGATCAAACAAACCTGCTTTGTGCTGCAGTGAAAGAGAAACAACCCCCCCAAACAATCCTGCTGCTGCTCAGGTGAGAGCAGGACACATTTCAGGAGTGCTTTTACTAGAAGTGCAAACCCCTGTGTATTCGTGCCCTTGTTTTCTTCTGCATCAGTCGAAAAAATTTCGAGGAGGGATGAAATGGGTCGTGATTTCCGTATGTTGGGTCGTGTGAAACCCTTTGAGTCACCTCTGGGGGTAAAGAGGTGGAATATACATGACATAAAAGTGTCGGGGTTGACAGCAAACCTGTCAGCAGCCTGGCATTTATCAACGAAGCAGTGGACATAAACCAGATTACAGTACACCCCTGAAAGGAGGAGAACACAACATGCAGAGGAATGTGGGCAACTTCCAGACAGGGAGAAGATGGAGGACAGAAATGCACTTCCTGCACTTTCTGCAAGTCAGGGTGACTCAACAAAAACTGTGTTTACTGTATTTCAGCCAGCCCTGATTTATTTATACACAAAGACACCAGTGGTAGATTGACATGAATATGGCCTGATGTGTCTGCACATGAAAATACCAACAAGCAAACTGACAAGTATATGACCTGATCCATGTGTACCAATAGTAGGATGACATGTGTACAGCCTGATATACGTTTATATGAAAGTAACAATAGTAAGTTGACATGTGTGTTGTGTTAAAAGTATAAATGTCTGCAGCCTGGATCAATAAAGGTCCTTTTCCAGCCTTCTTGCTGTCCCGTCCCTGCTTTGGAAGAAGATTCTATGTCACATTGGCCATCCCCAACTTTAACAGCGACATAAAAGTGAGCAATGTAAAGGCCCTCCTGGCCTGGAGCAGAATGAAGTCATCTTGGTGGAGAGAAACCATCTGCAGGAGGATTCTCAGCAGATTGCACACAGCTTTTTCAGAGCGGCTTTAAAACCCTGGAAGAGGCAGGAGATTAACGGAACGCAGGGAACCTTATTTGTTAAATTATGATAGAACCGGTACAACAACAATCAAAGCCAAGTTGTGCAGAAAAAAAAAATGGAGGCAATTTATTTATGATGCTGTTTAATGATGGAATTGCTGCTCTGTGCAGTTTCTAAAAGGAGAACATCATTATGCTGCTGAGCAAGCACTGGCTGATTTTTAAGGCAAGGTGCTAGAAACAAAATTTATTCTAAATTAGTAAGTAGTTTACAGTCTCTTTAAATACAATCTAAGGTAAAGAATATATTGAGTGTGTTTATCACTGAAGCACTGTGGTACTTCAGATGCAGACTTGTTGAATTTACTTCAGTAATCCCAAATCTACCTTTTTTAATGGATTATACATTCCTCACTCAAACTCTGTTAATGTACTTCGCACTGTGCTGTTCTGATTTTGTGATGAGTCAGAAAGGAATTTGGAAGAATTCTAATTTGAAAAGTGTATGTTCAGAAAACATAAAGGATATTCCCGCATCCCCAGTGTTTCAGTTATTTTTCGGTGAAGATTTATGCAACCTGTAAAGATTTTTTACAAACTGAGGAATAGAAGTAGTGGGTGAGATTTTGCATCTCTTGTCATGACTGGAAAATATAATTAAGCAATGTTCTGTAATTGCAGTGAAAGGTGGGAATGCAAATGAAGTTCTTTAATTAAGCAGCGTGGTATTTGATTCAAAACTTGATTTAGGAAAGCACTTATGTGTAGGCTTTGGTCATGCTGAATTTGGATGTTATCTTGTGCACTTAAATGTATGTTTAAGTATTTTTGTGTCCATATGCACTTTGCTTAATTAAGGGCAAAAGGACTGAGAGCATGGTCAGATTGGATTTTGTATGGTATTGCCCCTTTGTATAGCTCATTAAAAAAAGAGAGATATTTTGGATGGACAAATAGAAGAATTTAAAAAAGCTCTTCAGGCTGGAACAGACTCTGCCAGCAAAGGGAGACATTTCAGCCTAATTAGCAATTTGGGGATGGTCATGGTCTTCTGAGGGGTTTGGAACAACAGATTTACAACAAGATGTTGACGTAGGTGGCCCTTTGGCCATGTTCTTGTACAGTCCTTTCTGTGCTGGCACAGTTGCAGGGGAGGGACAGAAAACAGAAAGAATGAGAGGCAAGATGGCAAAATAGTGAGTGGTGGGTGAATGTGCTCCAGTGTGGGCTCTTAGGAAATATCCCCCTGTCCTGGTGTGGAGTCTGTTCCCACAGCCCCTCCATCCCAGCTCGGGGACTCTGCACCTCCTCCTCCCCTGCTTGCACCAGGGTGCTTGCAGGGCCACTTCTCACCCTTCCCCGCTCACTCTGTGCAGGTTTTGCCCTTTCCTGAGGTGCCCTTTCCCAGCCTGGCTGAGGGCTGGGCTGTGCCTGACATGGGCACAAGCCGCCCTGGGCTCCCACCACAGCCCTCAGTGCCTGGCCTTCACAGGGGTGAAGAAACGAGATGGCACTTTGGAAACCTTTTTAGCGGGTACCACGGTAAAATTCTGACAAGGCTGTGAGAATAATGGTGTTTCCAAGATGAGAAGGGCATGAGAAATCCCACCTGGCTGGAGGGGCCACAGGCCTGGGGCTGCCCCGCTGGCAGGGAGCACTTCCCTCATGTTAGTCACGGATCAGAGCACTGAGAAGGTTTGCCACAAACTGGAGCTCTTTACTAGCGAGCCTCAGGGCTGATACAGCCACTGCTCTAACAGGGACCTACTTCCAAGGTGCTTTTAGCATTAGTAACGTGAATATGTTCTTGGATCAGCTCTTGGCTCCTGCATCATCATATCCGAGGCTATAAAGATAAAAATATTGCTTATGAGTGGCTTTATTGGAGATAAATGACTTCCAGAAAACAAAGCCTGGAGAAGGATTAATTAAGATAATAAGCAGTGTTTACATCAAAGAAAGCCGAAAATCAATTCTGTTTGCGTTCGGTTCTGTTAACACAAATATAAATTATTTTATTAGTCAAATGGCACAATTAATTAAGGAGGAGATTTTCTCTCTGGGGCGGCTTTATGACTATTACACTGCTTACAATTAATACTAATGGAAAGATCAGACTAAAAATTCATGGTCTCTCTTAAATTTTTATAACCTGATTACTACTAGCAAGTGCCCAATGCAACGACCCTCGTTTCTGAGAGTTTCATTCAGAGGAACACAGACCAAACCCATTGTTTTCCTGGTGCATTGACCCACCCTGCCTTCCTGCATCCCATCTGCTCCCAAAGGGATTTGGGAGCACAGCACTGTGTGAGATTGGACACTGAGGGTTCAGCTGCAGGGCTGTACCTGATGAATCTGTGTCAGGTCTCTGCCAATATGTGAGAAACTCTGTGTGGTTGCTGCTTAAGCCACCATGGCTATTGCCTCCCAAATATTTGATTTAGCTGGACATCGAATGCATTAGGGATCTGTCTGTAAAGAGGAACTGAAAACCACTGAAACACTGTCAAAGACAAGTTGCTCACCCTCAGTTTAACTGATCTTGAAATACAAACAGGCAGCTGTGGTGAGGAGCAGTGGGGAAGAAATGGAAGGCTAATGCCATATTCCTTTCATCCTGCTGCTATATAGCCCTTGGTGTGTCCTTCCAGTTTATTGAAATTGTGGTCACTTTTGCAGTTACAAAGGCTGGCGTTTCTGGAATGTCATAATTCAGCTGTCACACTGATGTGCTGCTAGCAAAAGTCTTGCAGTGTACTGTCAAGTGCTTATGATAATGTCTATCTCCTCTTTCCCAAATGAGGTGGGAGGACTTTTATGAATCTTTCAATATTTTGATCTAATTTCAATAGTGAATATATTATTTATTCCTTTAATGGGAAATGTAATGAATTGGGATGGTTGTTTTACCAGGACATCTGCCAGGGAGTGGCTCTGGCTTAACGTGAGTGAGCAGTAATGGCTGCTGCTTATTGGGGACAGTGTTAGCAAATGTTCTACTTAGTAGAGATTTCCTTAACTAGTGCCAAGAGATTTAGTGGAGATTAGTCAGACCTCAGGAGTCAAATTAGTCTGTCAGAGAAGTGAGATTGCAAACTCAGATGTACTATTATACTAAATAAACATTTAACGCAGCAAATCTTCTCATGCATTATTCACTATGATATTTTATTGTCTGAAATCTTGTATAGGTTTCTCTGACCGTTTTTTTTAATATTCTTTTTAACTCCTGGGTCACAAAAGCTTCAATTAAGTGAGTATTTAAATGGCTGGAGGGATCAGGGCCAGGGCACATGATCTGCTGCCATTATTTTAAGAATTTTAATAATATGTTTTCAAGTATTTCCAATGTGACTCTGAATTTTGGTGCAGCACATGGTGAGATTCAACCCAATAAGTAAAATGGATGATGATGGACTAATCAAGAGCATGACTTTGATTTTGTCAAAGCTCATAATTGTACATCATGCAATATTCTCAGTTATTACAGTTATCTTGCAAATTGGGGCTGTTTTGGTCTCTGTCACCACATTTCCCTGCCATAGAAATGAGATGGGGACTCTGGGTCTGGAGAGTGGGAGGAAGGCAGAAGGTCTTGTGGTTTCAGGAGTTAGTCAGTTCTGGGAAATATTTGTTGGTCCAAAATTAAAGCTAAATCCTGAGAGGTTTTGGGTGTCTAATGTGCTACACAGACTGAATAAAGAATTTTTAATTAGTAGAGTTACAGCTTTGTGAGCATGTAGAGATATGAAGCTTAAGTCTCTTAAGATATATCACACTGTCTGCAGAACTGTGGGGGCCTCTTTTGAATGTGAAAGTAACAGGACACTTGAAAAGCATGGATCAAAAATGTATTGAAATATCCTTTTGGATGTATCTAGTCTTGACTGATCCTGCAATTGTAAAAGATATAAAAGGTGATCAAAGGAAACTACGATTTCTTTTATCCCTAGGGATGCTGTTTCACACAACTGTGAGTAATCTGTATTGTGACAGAAAGTGGAAACATTGAATTCTAGGTTTGGCTCAGTCTCCAGTGATGTGGAGAGGCCTCGGGTTGCCAGGTCCCCTGAGTTGGAGGATCTTGAATGCAAGACTTTCTGTTTGTGGACATTGAAATTATCCAGCTCAATATTTACAAGTCTATAGGGCCTGGTGGGACTCATCCAAGAGCACTGCAGGACCCAGTGGGTGTTATGGCAGGACCCCTCTTAACCATCTACCAAAGGTCTTGGGAGCTTTTGTGGAGGTCCTTGTTGGCTGGAAGCTGGCCAGTGTTATTCCAAATTACAAGGAGAGTGTGAGGAAAGGCCCAGGAAACTACAGACCTGTTAGTCTAACCTCAGTTCCTGGAAAAATAAGGGAGAATATTACATTGTTTACTGTTGAAGGGCATTTAAAGACCAATGCAATCATCAGGCATTGGCATTTGTTCCTGCTGGGGTGTCAGTGCTGGGCCTGAACGTGAGAATAATCTCACCCTGGGACAGGCACAAGGGATGATAAGGGGCAGGAGTTGGAGGGAAAGGAGTATTTTAAAAGGCCCTTCCCTACAAGATAGGTTTGGATTTTAATATCTGCTTTTGACTGCTATTTGGGTTGAGCTTCGGGAACTGTTGTTTAGGGTTGGTTTTATCAGTGGCTTAAAAGTTTTAAAAATCATAAGCACTGATCAAATTCAAGTGCTGAGGGACATTTGTCTTGAACCTGTGGCATCCTGGGCTCCTGAGCCTTTGACCCAACACAGGGCTGTGATTTACAGCTGTCTGCAGTTCTGGTGTTCCCTGCAGTGAAGATGTGAGACAAAGCCCTAAGGTTTTGTTACCTGACAGTGTTTCCTCCATTCTGGCAGGGAACAGGCTTAGCAATTCTGGCCTGTCTTAGGAGGTGAAATGAGAATTAGTTTTTTTTGTTTCAGTTTGTCTGTCTCTTGCCTTCTTGCCTTCAGTGAGACAGAAGAAGGAAAGAAGCCTCTCTTAAAATGATGGATGTGGCTGTGCCTCTTATTCATGATCTGTTATTACTTTTCTTATGATCTTAAATAGGATGATACAATACAAAAAAGCCAAAGCTTAGGAGAATCATTAGCTTTCATTAGTAATTACAGTGCACTAGCTAGGTCTCACAAATTGTGAGAGCTATAATTTGTAATAATAGTGTACCTATTAAGGAAGGAATGAGTCATAACTGAGGGTATCTTTTCTAAGAATTACTTACCTACAAATACATCATAGAGCAGTATTCCTACAGTGGCTTCCCAGCTACTTGGCAGTGGGTATGTGCAAGTCCCCTGCATGGCTTGAAGCAATAACAGCTGGTAGAGCAATTCTGAGAAATATCACCAAAAAAGTCAGAAAAATGGTGAGAAAGCTTTTAAGGAAAAGGATGATGTTGATCCATTAGTACCATCCCCCCAGGATAACACTGGTCAGTAACGTGTGCTGTACTTTTCTGGAAATACTACAGTTAAGATGAACTCAGGATTCAGCATCAGATTTTCAATGTGTCAATTCAAAGGCCTAGATAACTTTTCTAAGCATCACTTGGTCCCTGACATTCTGTCTAGATTCTAACTTCAGCAAGTCATAACCTCCATGCCCAACTTTTCCTCCTCAGTCTTTTCCTTTTAATTATGTATTTTTAGCAGAATAGTTATGCAATATTAATTTGCATTTGTAATTAACATTTTATATCAATCATAAAATATTTTCTTTTAGGCTTTTTTTTTAAGTCAGTTTTCCATATGTTTTCTCAGCAAGCAGCAGCCAAGTAAAATTGCTGCTGCACTGTGTGCAGGAGGGTGCCCTGTGGTCTTTCAGTAAATTAAATCACTACACCATTAATGCTCACAGTCAACAAAAATCCAGTTCATCTAGCTGTGAATGTGCAGCATGGAGTTAAAGGTCACCTTGTCCCTGCAGTTCTCACTGCTTTTCTTGAGGGGGGTAAAAAAAAAATCAGGGTTCTCTGAAGTTATCAATAGATCCGTGGAGCTACACATGGAAATAAAGAGGTTATTTAAAAAGGGTTATCATTTTTATGAGGATTTGTAAAAATTATAAAGAATTCAGAAACGTCAATCAGTGCCTTAAATAAACAGTAGAAAATTTTCCTGGAGATGTTTCTGTGATCAGGGTAAATGGAAAAGGTTTATAGAATTTAGAAAGTGTTGAATAGGAAACTCTTTGGTAGAAGTGCCTGAAGGGCAACATGGGCTAAATGGGGATTGTCTTCAGCTTTTAAAGGAATGACACAGAAAGCACAAGGTAGTGCAGAACTGGTTGTGTGGCAGGTTGGGGTAGTTTCTAATGGTTTCTTTCAGAGCATCTTTGGGTGAGCTGACGTGGTGGCCACACTCTAGGAGAGACAACAGAACTTATTAGTTCATCAGGAAAACAGGTAGTGACTTGCTTAAAAAATACCTTTTTGATGCCCTGAGTTGCAATAGAATATGAGGCATAATTAAAAAAAAGGTTGCAGCAATTTAATTCATTAGATTGTAGCATGAAAATAAATGTGATGCTTAGTCTCATGAATTATTAGAAAAGGATTATTTTCCTAAAATAAAGATTGCAAGCTCTGGAGATATTTGCAGATCCAGAGCACTGGGTGGAACTCTAAACAAAGGCTAATGAACAACCTGTCATATATTTTTTTTTTCCCTTCCAAAATTCAGCAGATTATATGTCTGCTCTGAGAATCCCACATTAATCCTTTTCATTTGATCTGACAGTCTTCCCTCATATCCAAGTCATATTTAATATAGGTGGTTTACTGAAGCTCTAAACTTAATTGACAACCTCATTAATTTAGGAAGTGAGTTGTTCAAGAGTGTAACTCTGAAGAGGAGAATATTTTGTTCTGCCTGATGAATTTGACTGGTTACTCAGAAGTTGGACCAATTTTTTGAAAAAGAATATTAATTAAACACTCCTAAAGGCGGAAATGTAGGGAACAAAAAGTGACAGAAGGAATGAAAAGGTTTGTTCTATTTTTGAATGGTGTAGTCTCTCCTTTTTTCAACTTTCCAGCTCATCAGCTCCTCTGAAAAGTTAGATCCTAAATTCAAGTAGGAAATTTTTTTTCTTCAGAAAATGACAATGGAGTTTTTGTGCTACTACAGAGCACAGAAAATTATCATTCTTGCCTTCGTGGGTGTTCAAAGCCCTTCAAAGGTGACTTTTCAATGGAAGTGTGTTCCTTCCTAAAGATTTCTCGTGAGGGTTTAGCTTTTTGAGACTTGTTAATCGTTATGCTGTTACAGGAGGGATAAATATCTCTGTACTGCAACCACGGTGCAGCCAACAATTTTGGAGACCTACACTGCACACCCTGAAGGTGTTGTTCTGCTTTTCTGAGGTTCTGGCAACAGTTGCCATGATGAATCTTCACTTAACATCTTCAGAAAAACAAACCCAAAGGTTCTTAAGGCTTTGCAATGCCACTACAATCAGTGTTTTTCTGTCTTGGAAACTCTTCTGGCAGGTGAATGGAGACTCCCAGCACCTTCTAAAACAGAGCAAACTTTTCCATTTGTCTGCTTTGCATTTTGTCATCTTGGCTTTAGCAGAGATGTGTTCAGAAAACCTCAATTTTTTTTTTTTTATTTTTTTTTAGTAGGTGATTTGTACACCCAAGTTGTAAATCAACTCCTAAAGCCAACACATGCAAGGACAGCTACGTGTGGAATTAGTTTGGCCACGAAAATTAGGAGCACCTTCATGCTCTGTTTGCTGCTGATTTACTAAATGGAGCAAACTTAAGAGCAGTAAATGTCTGAGTGGCATTTTAGCCTATTTTTCCTGAGAGTCTTGGTGTCTGGAAACACAATGTGCTCTCAAGTATCAGATTTAAACCATTAAGTGTGAATTTAATAGTGAACTATTAAGTGTGAACCATAAAATACAAGGCTGGCTGGTTTAGTGGCAAAGTCTGAAGAATACAAAGACTTGATTGACACCCAGCATTGATGTAAGGAGACTGCAGGAAAAGAAAGGTTTATTTACTGACTGATTCAGAATACAGTATTTAAACCTGCTTGAATTACAGCAGTCAAACACAGAACTTTTCAGTACTGTCCTCTAGAGAATTTGGATCCCCATTCCCTAATCAAGCTGATGAGCAAACTAAAATGAAAATAAAGGTAATCTCATAGAAGAGTTGATTATCTCATCACACGTGAAGCAGCTGAGAGAGCAACATCTCTGAAGCAGTTCTAGGAAAGATGGGACAATGGGAAGGAGTAACACATTTAATGACACAAAAAGAAACAAACAACAGAAAAAAAGAATTGTTGATTGGCCCAGTCATGAAGTTTGATTGCAGAGCTTGAGTGGTAGCTATGCTAGAAACCTCTCCCAGGATGGTGCTGGCACCAGTCAGAACATTAAAATGTGTTTTTAAATACAGCAAAAATTAGATGCACAACAAGAAGTCCTGGTTTAGACAATAAAACAGACACAGTACTCATGTGAAGTGCTTTTCTTGTTAGGAGGTATTTTGATCTCTTGCTGAAAAAAGCTGCAGTAACAAGAAAGACAACAGACTTTCTTGCTTTTTATACTTCAGCTGACTTAATTAAATTTCTTTCCCTCTGCATGTGTAAATATAAGCAAAACCTGGAGGATTTAGCTTTCATTAGTGCTTTTTGTAGGGGAAGAAATGAAAGGCAGTGCCACTTCTACTTTACTTTGGGTTTATGAATGCAAACTCATCCAACATGTTTGTCTGGTCCAATGCCCTTTCTCTGACAGTGACCAGTAGTAGGTACAAGAATAAAGCTTAGATGGGGTGATGCTGCCTTGGGTGAACCTTCTCAGCCAGGCACAGGAAGAAGCACTGGATGGGTGTGAAATAGTCCTTTTCTTACTGTTGAGGTTTCTGTGTCATTCCTCCACACAGAAGTTAAACAATCTCAAGTGCACAGACCACTCATAAAGACACTCATCACTAAGTAGCTGTAGTCCCTCACTGAGTGGGAAATAAAATATTGTGTCTGAGCTTACTTTTTCTCTATGCCAAGAGAGACACACTGATATTTCTTTCACTTTTTCCCTTCTCCTCAAATTGTGAAAATGGGTTTGATTGTTATGATTAAATGCACAAAAGGCTTTTTTTTTTTTTCTCCAAGTGATACGAGTTGTTTTGAGAAAGAGTAAAAAGATTTATGAAAGAGGTGCCTCAAATTGCACCCATATTTTTTTCCTGGAAGTTCAGAGTCTTAAATTAAAACCACCCACTTCTTCAGGTGAGTTACTCTCCTGAAGTGTTTTGTTCAAGTCACACAGATTCTGGCAGTTTATCAGTGAGTTGTTCTGATGTGACAAGAATTCCCAGTGAGGACTGGAAAGGGTATCTTTGCATCCTGTTAAAACCAGTAACTTAGTGCTGGGAAAATGTGGGGTTTTGTTTTGCTTAACTGGCAATAAAAGGTGTTCTACAGAGGCTGCTGGGAGTGCTCACGTGTGTAGCCACATAAAGGACCAAGCCTGGATTTTCCAGGCTGCAAAACATGTTTGCTAAAAGGATGCTGGCCATGAGCAAAGACTCCAATTAAATATCTGTTAAACCATTAAAACTTTTATATTAAAACTTAGCGTTGTGCTGGTCGGCTCACTTATGTTTTCTGTCCAAAAATAAATTTGCTTTATGATTTACTGTGTGAATATCAGTAACCAGACGCTTGGAATCACACATAGAGTGAAAAGGGCCTTGCACAAAAATGGCTGAATGTTTTTCAATGTCTGAGAAACTGGAAATAAAAAGCAGATCTGTNTAACTAAAAAGAGAGTAAATAATGACTAAAGAGCAAGATCAGTGAGGATTTATGGAATTTCCTGACTAATGTAAGGAACTTTTCTCAAAGGCAGAACAAGCTGGAATAGAGTTACATCATGAGTAATGAGCTGAGTGACTGAGGTAAGAGAGCAGAGGTTTATTTTGGATTGATAGTCATCCTGACCTCTTTGAAACATAAATATCTTGTGATGCTTTGCTAGGTAGAGCATTTCACTTGTTATCTAACCTGCTATTTTTCATCAGCTGCTTAGACACGATGTAGGAAAAAATGTAGAAAGTGGTGAAGTTCATTTGAATCATCTTCTTTAATTTGGAAAGGCTAAACCAACTTGGAAGGGGCTGTTAGAGAATTTCAGAGTATCTTTCTGCCTTTTTAATGTAATGTTTTCCCTTTGAAGTTATTTCCTTGGTTTCATTAAAAAGATTGCATGGCAAGATGTGCTCCTCTGTGCCAGGTTACCCACCTGCAATTAGCAGGTAGGCTGCTTAGTTTTGTTTTAAATATTTGACATGTTCCAACAGGAGTCTCCCCTTGCACTGTCAGACTTGACTTTCACTGAAACTGAGCCTCTTGCCAAAGACTTTAAAGGTTCAGCTCCCTGTTTTATTTTCCATTCCTGATCTGAGCAGGGGCTGCCCCTTACAGTGGCTTTTTGAGTGCTCCTTTGCACTGGCCAAAACGTTTATTGGAAGGATTTTCAACGTGTAGCTTTACAAATGAGAAATTTATTTTTTAAAAAGTTGCAGTGTTGAATTGATAGGCAAAAGTAAAGGGTTTGCTTGGATACAGGAAATCACTGAAATTTAAACTCTGTTTAAAATCTCATTGTGGGGAGGTAAAAGTGTACATAATTGCTCTTCTGGATAAAGGATGATTGCCTCAATTCTCTTTGCATGCACGAGAAAAATTCATACAAATATGGTTATTCTTCAGTGCATTTTCTCTACAGATGATTAGTTTGTACAATGTATGTTGGAGATCTTATTCAGCCTGGAAATGGAGCCCATCCTTCCAAATGACTGAAGGACAGAAATTAGATACAATCTTAGAAAGCTCCCGCTAATTCAGCAGTTGACTGAGAGAAAAGGGTGTGGGAGGGGAATCATTTTTTTTTGGTTACATGCTGTGCCCAACATGTATTTAATTTGATGCATTTATGAAATGAGGTTTTGGGAAAAGCTACATTAGGCTGCAAAAAACCCCATATGTACCAAACCCATGTTATTCATATTGTAGCACAAACTAGATAAACTGGATAAATGAACTTAGAATAGAGTTGTGTCAGCTCATGCTTAGCAAAATGCATGAGAGCAGCAAACTGACCATGTCTGAAATAATTTAGAGACAGTAATCACAGCTCATGTGAGTCAAACTCAGCTATCTTTAGCCCAACTCACTTAGAACTGCCAAGAATGCCATGGTATATGTTGCAGAACACATCCAGGATTTTTAGTAAATATTTAGCTTTGAGTTACTTGGTGTGGGTTTTATTGGCATTATTGCAATGGCAGTGCAGACCCTGGTGAAGATTTACTGCTGTAAATCTAAAACAGGCTGTTGCCACCACGGAACAGAACTGTGCCAACCTCTAACCATGTGACTGTCATTGTCATTTGGCTGCATTCAGCCAGGGTCAGAGAGTAAAGAAATCATCCAGGTTTCTTTAAGCTGAAATTATTTTCTTCCAATATATGACTGGAAAGTTATTCCAGTATATTGCTTTATTGGCATATAATTCATGTGCTGACTTTGTTTCTGTTCTAAAAAAGTTAGTAAGCAAAAATCATTCTATAAATTACTTTTCCCCAGTAACTTTGGAATAGTTTATGGGAAAAAAAAAACTTCTTGGATTAATGGTCCAAGAAATTGGAATCTAAATGTTCATACCTGTTGACGAATGAGAACTTTTTATTACAAATTTTTTAGTGGGGTTCCTAAGAGTGTTCTTATTTGCTCCAAATGCTAATGGTACATCAAATGTTTGATACATTCAGATGCAGAGATCCAGTCTGGATTCAGGACAGGATCAGAAGCTGAGGTGTGCTTAAAACTTGATGGGTGAGGCAGCCTACAAGTAGTTAATAGTGGAGCAGGACTCTTGGTCTTTGGGGTGTAAAGGGGATCTTCCCCTGAGAGAACCTGGGATCAGCCAGCCTGTTTATAGGTTGTTTGAAAAGACCACGTTCAACAGAATAATGAAGTGACATAAACAGTTTGCCAAGTCATCGTGCAACACCACAGTGTTATGCAGGAGGTTGTAGGAGCTCCAGGAGAAGCAAAGGCAACTCTTGTGTTAAGCTGTGTTCCTCATTTAGCTGAAGGTAATTATGCAAATGACTTGTCTCACTGTTCTTTGGTGCTAAGGAAGAACTGACACGGAATAGAAAAGAGATTCTAATCATTACATCTAATTACACTGGAATGAGAATTACTGGAAATCTTCGAGTGGTAATTATTCTTTTTATTATATTTAAGGCAATCAAAGCAAGAAATGCCGTGTTCATATAAAAAGTGTGATGTAAGGAATATCTGAGAACTTTGAACCTACAGGAGTTTTAGTGCTCTAATATTTTTGCCTTCTTCCTTTCAGCTGAAACCATGTCAGACAAGTGTTTCCACTTAATCACTGTTTGATGTTTAAAAGCCATGACTCCCTACAAGACTTCCATGTCTTGCTGAAATGAGATCTGTATTTTCTCAGCTCGGCTTTACATGACTTAATGCTGGTTGGTTTTTGACTATACACGGTCCAGGTAATTGCTTACTCGGTGTTATATAGTTGTAGACCAGAAAATGTACATATGACTCTTAGAGGAGAGGTCCTGTCTGAAATTAGGACTCCATTGGGCTGAACATTCTGTGCACACAGAAAAAAATCTCATTATAATTAGTGCCTTTGCCAAACATTGCTCTAAACTGCTTAAGCTACTACCAAATGACACTATAACTCAAGTTCAGTACCCCACACACTGACTGAAAACTGTTGTGTTGGATTCTAAAATAGAATCTGAAAGCATTAGTTACCAAACTTTTCAGAAGTAGATTTTCCCTGTCATTTATTTTATAGAAAGAAAATGCCAGAAGAGGTGAACAGGAGCCTTAGCAAGCAGACACTGAGTCAGATGAGGCTCTAACCTTGACAGGATCTGTATGTTTTCCATGACAGAGGAATAGTCTGGAAACTTTCAGAAAAACTTTCATATAGAGTTCTGTTGAAAACTGCTCTCTACAGACATCTTCAGAGACCTGTTACTGGGTGAGGGATGGGGTGAAGGATCATACTCCAGTACTATCATAAGGAAATGAAGCCTTGAGTCTGCAGTTCCTCTCATGTGCCATTATTGATGTCACCAAGATCCCTGAATACTTGTCAGACTATTTTTATTTTGGTTATCCTGAAAGTTCTGTTTGTTTGTTTGTTTTTAATTTTGTTTTTCTTCCCACACTACCCGAGACCTTTAGAAAGAAAACTTGGCAAAGACCTTTCCCAGTCTTATCTCTTTGTTCCTGTCATGGGAATTCTGAACTCACCAAATTATATCTAAGATATCTACATATATATATAGAGAGAGAGAGAGAGAGAGAGATAGATATATATATATAGATATAAATTTGTCCCTGAAACTGAAGTTGAATCTGCATACCTTGAAAGAGCCATATCTCTAATCAAAACCTATTTCTTTTACTACTGATTTTTTTTTTTATTTTACTTTTTGTCCCAAAAGCAAAACTTCCAAACATTTCTTAATGAATCACCGTACTCTATTCCCTCCCTGTTCTCTCTTTTCTTCACCTTGTATTGAGGGATTAATAGAGTAAAACCCCACTGCACCTTGTCTGAGTCCTCTCTCTCCCATGGTTTGCCCTCTGCAGTTTGAGTTTTGCTCTTTGGTGATTGATGTGTTCCCTGTGTACTTCTGGATAATTCCCCCAGGGACAGGCTGATCCTTAGGCTGGTCTTGGACCTTGGAATTCCTGGGCTGCAGGAGCTCCTACTCTGAGCACCACTGAGAAAATAAAGGGATAATAAGAATTACCTTACTGTGGTTGTGAAATGGCCACTTATTTGCTGCAGTAAGGAAGACTGGCTCTATAAATTTGACTTTTTCTGGCTCAGCCAGTAAGTGAAGTGCACACTGGAGTGAGTTGAGAAGGGACCTTGCTTTCCCTCTCCAGGGCCAGTCCTTCTGTCCTCTCCCATACTTTGGGCCACCCTTTCTTGGGTTATTTTAACACACTGTGTCAAAGAACCATAACCACACTCCTTTGTTGGATTATGCAGCAGTTCCTCTTAATTTAGTGCTAATTTGTATGCTTTGCAATGCTTTGCTTGTGAGATTTAGCATTCTCAGTACTTTCCCTTTAATTTCCTATATAATAGGATTTTAATACATAGAAAGCAAATGATCTCTTTGGAACGTTTAAAGTCCTAATCTATCTGTGTAAATCTCCCTTTTTATCTAAGCATTTCCTACTGTTTATAGCTACTTTTAAAGCATTAAGTTTTTTGTGGCTTTCACTGGAGGCTTGATTTGTATTTGGTGTCTGCATTAGGCACGAAGAGGTTTGGATCTGTGTTGGATCTGCTACAGTACCATTTAACTGTGTATTTTTAGCCAGAATCCTGTTAGTCTGGAAGATAAGACTGTTGCAATGTGCAAGATATGGAAGTCTGAAGCTCACTGGAGGTTTTGCCAACTGAGGAATTTAGCTTAGTGAGTGTAT
The DNA here is from genome assembly GCF_001604755.1 of Lepidothrix coronata. Classification (NCBI taxonomy): domain Eukaryota; kingdom Metazoa; phylum Chordata; class Aves; order Passeriformes; family Pipridae; genus Lepidothrix; species Lepidothrix coronata. Next base: position 2,970,123 of record NW_016690231.1, read on the forward strand.
GTTGGCCTGGCCACCTCTTCTGAAGCTGTGACAAGTGTTGGTTAGGAGGATTTCTTTTGGTATCAGTGGAAGGAAGGTGTCTAAATACAAAACCAAAGTCGACTTTAGTGTGAATCTTGGTGTTACAAATGTAATTAGAGCTTGCTTAAAGTTAGTTTTTAGTGACTTACACAGAAATTTTTATTGTTGCAGTGGACATTTTCTCCTGTCCTTTCTGGTTTCTTTTCGCTCTGTCACAGTTTCTCTTTGCACTCTGTATGTCATATTATATTCATAAGAATATAATAATATTCTGTCAGAATAGACACAATATTGTACAAACAACAAGGAATGGTAGAACAGGACAGTACATGCATTTGAACACGGTGTATTTTAGAAGCAAAGGAAAGAAGCCATATTTATAAAATACTGTTGTAGCAGTCTGCTAGTAATAGGAAACTGTGAAATACTCTGCTGCTCCATTCAGTAAGCACTGCAGGAATTTTTAGTTATTCAAAAATATCAGTATATAAATATCAGTATCGGTGATACCAACCATGGTTTCTGGCATTTCTATTATTAGTCCACTGAGAAAAATGAAAACAGATTAAATATCTCTAAGGAATATGGTAAACCATTGCTAATGATGGAAAACTACAGTGATGGTGAAAGTGGTGCATGTAACTCCAGAGAGCCTTTGTAGCTGAAGGACTGTGGAAAGAGGGGGAAAAAAAAAGAAAGGGACAGGGGAGGGATGGACTTCACGCAGAACAAGTTGTGGTGGTTACAAGGCTTAGTGGTGGTTGGGGAGACAGCAACTGCAAACTAAGACAGAGCGTGATTTAGAAGATGGTTTGCATAATAAGATTTAACAGGACCTTATTTGTCCCTGGAAGAGCAGTGTGTGGGTACTGACAGTGCCCTCAGTGCTGTCTGGGTTTCCATTCCCAGTGTCTCTTTTCTCTGCTGTCACATAATTCACCTATTTGCTCATGCACAGGAGACAATCAGCTGGGTATTCTCACTGTCTTGTCTTACATTTCCTCATGCACCTCATATCCCTGTGTTATCATTCCCTGTAGATGAGTTCTGGAAGCAAGAAAATAGGATCTTTCTTTGTACATGCTCATGGCTGTCAGATTACTTGTCTGGTTGGAAAAAAAAAAAAAGGCAAGCACAGCATTAATAGTTGATGTGTAACACAACCAGAAGGCAGCATTATTACCTGTTATTTCCATTATATTGTTGGACCATGACATTACCTGTTCTGTTGGAGATTATAACAGCAAAGATGATGCAGCAGTTGTTGTCCTGTGGTAGCTAATGCAGCACTGGGCGGAGAAAAGATGCCAAGAATTTAAAATATGGAGTTGAAATACTGAAATTGGAGAGAAGACTTGGTTGCATTAAGATGTTGGAGTACAAATTTGGTGACAGTTTGTGTAGAGGTGTCTGCAAAGCATTGTTTCTTCATATTTAATAGCCCACGAGACACCTCAAGTGCTCTTTGAGTTGTCCTTTGCATAGTGAGTAACAAACACTTCATCAAACAAATTTAAAGAAACTGCAAACAAACATTTCTACACGAGACAATGTCAGGAATCCACTGATGAATAAATGGCTGAACCTCTTTTCTTAAGCACTAAAAACTACTTCTGTCAAATCTAACATTAGAGAAGACTTTGTCTAATAATATATAACCATTATGTCTTTGATGTACAGCCATGACAATGATCTTAGTGAAGGATTATGGCACTGCATTAAGCAGAAGAGAAAGCTACTTTAATACCACAGTATTAACCCACCACAGCGAACTCCAGAGCAGCACAACTTATCTAACACTTTAAGGACAAATTCAGGTTATTAAGCCTAATTAAGTTTATTTTAACAGGATTTAGCAGTATCTATCTAGAGGTTAGCAGTCTTGATTTAAATTTATCTAGAGCCTGCACCAATGCCACCTAAGTCTCTGAGAAGATTACTGTGCTCTTTGGTGGTCTCTGGATCAGACTGATCAGCAGACAGATGCTCTTGGAGACATTACAAATGGCAAAGTACATATTTCTGCAGCCATCCTATTATCTGACAGCTGTTCCATTAAGGTTTTTCTGAACCTACAAGACTGGCCCCCAGTTAATGGCTCATAATGCAAATAGATAATTGTTTACTGTTTCCTGCTAAGCAAAGCACTCTCTGTGCTCTATTCACAGTTATTTAACTCTTTACTTTGCATTTCTGGAACACACTTCAGAGCCCAAAAAAGAAGGGTTCAGCATCTTCCCTTTATTCAGGGTTAAATCTGCTGCCTGCTGAAATGCATATTTGTAATCCCTCTAAGCTGTTTTAGAGATGATTGTTTCGGGTCTGCCCTAAATGTTTAGGGATAGTTTTTACTGTGCCTTCATTTGTGCTGATGTTCTGTTGGTCATGTTTTCCTTTTATTTTAAATCAGGGTAAAAATTAGGATATGCCAGTTTTCTTCTATGTTGATAGCTACTACAGAAGCTAAGCTGTCTAGTCTAAAGAAAGACTCAGCAGGAAAGTGTCAAAAGGCTTAAAGACTGCAAATCCATGAGCTCTGTCACTGTGTGTGGAGAGAGGTCTTGTCTGTCAGGAGAATTTCGGGTGGGATCTTTGGGGGGGAAAAAAAAAGAGAAATATTAAATATGATAAAGAGAAAATTAGAGCAACCTGAAAATTACCTGGGAATATGGTCTAAGTTGTGTAAATTGTGCTAGAAACAAAGGGCTGGTAATATGAAAATGTGAAAGTGCTTCATTTTGATGTTTTGTTCATATTTCATTCGAAAACCGTGAAAAGTTACCTTTCAGAAATAAAATTTCTGGAGATGCCCTGTGTTTTCAAAGGGAGCCACAATCACTATTTCCGTAGTTGGATTTGAACCGGTATCTGTTTGTTGGTGTGTTTGGAAAATATTCTGGCAAAAATGGCTTGATAAACCTGATAGTTCTCTGACTTGAGCATTTATAGAGTAGAAAAGGTTAGTAAAGATTGAAGTATTTCAGCTTTCCAGGCAGTTGGTTGGTTGGGGGGGGTTTGTTTGGTTTGGTTGGGTTTTTTGTTTTTGTGTTTGCTTTCATTTTTGAACAGTGGATTTGAAGTTACTGTCTATGATGCTTTAAAAGCTATGGTAAAAATATAGATTGTTTTCACCTGCTGAAGAGGGATGACAGCATCCAGTGTGGATGCAGACATGCAACTCAGCACTAAGACTTGTTAGAACTCTAATATAAAACCAGCTGATGCCCAGAGGAAGATATGAACATGCAGTATATCACAGGTGTAACAAGAAATAGCATTATAAATTGAAGAACTGTAGTTATTTTAAGCAATAAATTAAACCTGCCCATTAAAAACCTTGTGAAATATAATGTTACGTTAAATCAGAACAGGTTTCTCATGCCATAATTTCAGGCAGGTTGGAGAATTTCAGCCTAACCTTAACATTCCTCATTGAGTAATTAAAGACAGATATATCATTACACTTTACAGTTTTTCAATAAAAAAAGTAGTTAATGCAGTGTACAGAAGCTGAATGACTTCTCCCTTTGAATTAAGGTCATTGATAAAACCCTGACTTGCTATTAAATGCAAATCCACTTCCTACTTTGCAAAGGGCTGGAATAAAAGATCCCACCTCTCTATCTAGGAATCTCTGCAACACCTCTATGGAAAAAAGTTTGCTTCATTTAATGTTATCAGTTTCAATATTTCATTTCTGTGTTAGGAAATTTGAGTCTATGTACTCTTGGTGCTTTTCCCACAGAAAAACAAAGATACAGTGCTGTGCATACAATGTTATGTTACTTCTGGTTCCAACATGTAATTGGATGAATGATTTAAGTAGCATCTCCCAGTGAGAGGTAAAATAAATAGGCCAAAATATACACTTTTTTTTTTTTACCGTATATAAGTGGATCTGTCATTAAATCAATGAGATTTGCTGTAGTGCAAAAAGAAGAATATATTGTATTTTATAGCAGTTGTTGCATGGGTTGTTGGTAGATATTTGAATAGGTTTACTGGTCAGCTGTCTGATTGTACTGTGAGGAGCAAGGTAATGTTTAAAATGCACTTATCTTGGGGTTAATGTTCCATTAATCAGAGTCTTCCAGCATGGCAAATTGTCGTGTTTTGCTCAAGAACTTTCCCGCCTCCCTGTGGGTTTTGATCCCCAGCTCTGGAGGCACACTCTGAACCTGCACCACATCTGGAACACCTGAGGGGATGCAGTTTGGTTTGGGCTTCATCTTTTGAATCCAGCCAGGTGGTGGTTACACCAAGTGTTTTCAGAAGTGTTTGGCACAGGGATTCCCATTGGATTTTTTGGGTTTACACCACAATAATTGCATGGTCCCTCCTCTCTCAGCTCCACCAGTAACAGGCTTTTCAGGCCATGACCCTGCCACACACACCAGCTGGGATTCTGTTACTGACTAAATGACCAGTGGAATGGGAATTAGGAGGGATGTTCATATGAGAACTGGCTGTAGGGCAGAGGAACCAGTGGGGTTGTTCTCTGTGGGATTTCCTCTACCACTCCACCAGAACAGAACTCTTATGAAGTCTGTGTATCCTCACAGCATTGTTTCAAGCCCAGGTATCCAACACTACTTCCAAGTGGTGACAATTCCAATGAGTGTAGCTTAGTTCTGATCATTATCTCTGGGATGAATCTTAATGTGACTGCTGCAGTATTCAATTGTGCCCCAGCTGCAGCCTCAGAGAAAGAAATAAGCTGTGGCATAAATATTTAAACAGTAGTAGAGGTGCTATGCTGTTTTTTCAGCTAAATTTCTCTTTGTGGATGTCTGAGTTCTGTAACTTGTGAAGGAGGTTTAGTAGAAGAAACAGTGCTTTAAATTCCTCATCAGCTGCACTCGTCTGGAAGGCACCAGGGCCCGAGACACAGAACTGTCTCTTAATGGAATTGGAAAAAATCTTCCAATTTCCTCCTTTGTATGTCTCTGCTGAACAACCCGTCTTGCTCACATAGTTTCTTTCCACGTGGCCATGGTAAATCCAACAGCCTCTTAAAAGGCAGCAGTTTATCTTGTTTGGCTTTAAAGGCTACAAAATTTAAAATGTAATCGGAGTCACGCAGGAGCCAGACCGGATATGTCTTTTTTATTTCCCATTATTATTTGTTGTTGTGAAGTTTGTGACTTGGGAAACATGAGAAAGGGAAGAAAAGTAATTTTGTTTTCTCCTTTTAGTGCTGAGGAGGTGGAGGAAAAAAAGCTGCTTGCATTAGCTGTTGAATGAAGCTTGGGAGCAAAAATTTCAGCTCTGACATTTCAATTTGAGGGATGTGTGTAAAGCAGCACGTGCTACTAACCAGCAGACCTAGATTTTATGAGTTAAAATGATCTATGCCTTTATGTTTTAGCTGGTACCGTTTTTCCCCCTCTGGCTGACATATGATTTCCAGAGTAGCAGCATTTCTCTCTCTGAACCCAGGCCGTGTGTCTCCTCTGTGTGCCCCGACTGCATCACTGTCCCAGAAAAGCATTGAAGGGCCACTGCACAGCTGGAGGAGCATTTCTGGGAAAGATGCATGACGAGATCATTACCAAACACCCGTGGCTTTTCACGAGAACAGGAGACATCTGGAGCTCCAGTTCCCTTTGTACGTTGCTTTTACCCGGTGAATATTTTTCACAACCTGTCAGTGGCAGCGCAGAGAAAATTATTGCTGCCTCTTGCTTTATCTTGATGCTTTCAAGGATACAAAATGTCCATTCTCTCTGCTTTTCTTGCAGGCTTTTTGCTTTCTAACAGTAAAGGGACCACAATATTTATTTTCAAGGGATGTCTGGGCTGTATTTGTTTGCTTGAATCCTTCCTTGAGGCTCCAGTGGACCTGACATAGCTCTCTGCTGGACCACAGCTATTCCAGCCACTAAATACTTCTGATGTCCAGGCACCCAATGCTCTGAAATCCACCCAGATTTTACTTGTGCATGGCCAGCAAAATTTCCCCAGTCTCAGAGCAAGTAAGAGAGACATGTAATGTTAAAAATAAAATGCAAATGCCTGAGTTATTTGAATATAATCACTTTATTAATTTAGCTGTCTAACAGATACTGATGACAGTCTAATAATAAGGTCCAAAATGTTCTTTCTCATTAACAGAGTTAATGAACTCACCCATCTTAAGGATTTCACTTTAATTAATTAGGAATAATTTATACGAGAGAGAGAGAAGTGCCAAAAAAATATTCCTACTGAGGAGTGGAAAATTAGTAAATCTGTTAATGAGGGATGCTGAGTGCCATGACTGAGAATCAGAAAAGATTCCTATAGTTCTGATTTATGTCTATAAACTCTCTGGGTGGCTGAATATTTTCTGAACTTCAGCACCAGTGGCATTCTCACTCCATTTCTGTTGTTTGTATCTACGGCAGGCACAAGAAACCTTCCTTTCCAGACAAAAAAAACCCCTGTGCCAACATACAGGTGTGGTATTAGTGCTAAGGACTTCTTTAGTAATACAGTTTTTAATTTCTCCTTAATTTAAAGAAACAGAAAAATCGAATGCAAACGTTTTCCTTGAGTTGTGAAGTGTGGTTCCTCTTTTGAACTCCAGCTCCTTCAAAAATTAAATTTCAGAAGTTACAGTCCAGAAGACTCATTTATGTCTAGTCATGCTCTCCCTTTCTGTAAAACAAAGATGCTTTTGGCCATTACACTGTGTTCTGGTGGTTTTTTCCTCTTTCAGGACAATGGAAGCAGCACACATTTCGCTCTAAGGAAGCAATTTCAGTTCTGAAAGTTTCCTGATGTTTTACACCTGTGATGAACTTTCATGGCTGACTTAAAATGGGTAAACTGCATCATTTTGTTTTATGCTTCGTTGGCTTAATTTCCTTTGGCTGTCGTGCCCAGATTTCAGCGTGTATTGACTTCAGAACCTTGTTAAAAATAACTAACTCGAAAATGCTGAAAGCATGATCAATGTTTATAAAATATAAGCTGTAAACCTGCAAGAAATCCTGAAAGAGGAAAGTCAGGAGTGAGTGGAGGCAGGAGATGTTTTCTAGAACTGGAATCAGTATGTGAAGTTGATTTGGGCACATTAACATCATTAGGAAGGTACCTAAGGAGCCTTTCCTGTTATTACAATGTGGTTTATATTGCATGCTGTGGGTACACTTCAGGAAATGTAATTCCAGCTGAAATTGGAATGGATGAGAGAGAGAGAAAGGACTAGAGACTTTGCTGATACCAACCAGCAACTTGATGACACGGGTAGGAAGAGCAATTCAGCTTTGCAGCCCTGCTCTCTGATGGGTGCACTACACAACTTTCAGACGTGTTTCATTTGGAGTAGTCGCTTTTCCAGAGTTGCTTTTTACTTCTGCCTGTTCTTCCCAGACCTGGGAATTGTGTGGTAGCCAGTATTTTGGGCAGATTTGCTGTATGTGCAACTCGGCACGTGTTTTATGTGTCTGGTGAGAATGTGTTGCCTTTCTACATCAGGACTGAAAATTTTTCTTTGTCAACACACATGGAAAGAAATCAAAAGGAAAATTTAGTGATAAATATCCACAAGTTTAACATAAATTGTCTGTTAGAGGCCAACTCCATTTGTAATTATTTTTACTATCACTAAAGCATGCATAAATGCTTTTATTTTCAGGGACCAAAGCTTTCTTTGATTAAATATTTACAGATCAGTATTGCTCCCAAAGGCTTGTAGCCTCATGCTAAGATAACACACAAGTATAAAAGCAAAGAAAACTTAATTGCAGACACAATAGGATACAGTTACAAGAGGAATTCTGTTATCCTAAACTTGTAGGCAATCAACAGGGTAGAGTGATGGGCTGGAAATCAGGAGACTTGCTTTTCCTTCTAATCTGCTTGCTTGACTGTTGAGCTGAGAGCTTAATGGATTAAAAGCTCTTTTGAGCAAAACCTCCTTCATTTTCTGTGTTTGTGGGTTAGAGACACATTCTGTGTTCATCATCTTTTTGCTTATGGCCTGTTGAGCTGCCCATTACAATAATAACAGGAAGGAGTGGGTAAGCTTTTAGGCAGAAACTGCATGGTAATGGTGAAAGTAAGTAACTAAAAGTATAGATTTACAGTCCTCACACTCAGTCCTCTGTTCTAGAAACATTCCTAGTGCACCCTTAAAAGTCAGTGAATTTTCATTTAGGGCTGGGTATTTGTGCTTTGTTGTGATGCTGAAAACTCAGCTCTGCAATTTTGTTCTTTTCAGTTCTAAGTGAAACTGGAGGAAAGTTGTGTTTTTAGGCAGGCAAAAATAATTTTAAAATTAGGTATGATATTGGGTTCAGTAGCACCAGCCATTTTGATGGACAGAAAAAGCTTGGAGATGGATGGCAAAGCACAATGATGAACGCTGAGGAATCTTCTCTGCTAACGTGCAAGCAGTGATTGGCAGGAGAACGTAAATTGGTGGCCCCTGGGCAGATTTTAGGAAACTGAGGGTGAGCAGTGGCCCGAACGACAGAACACAGCACCACCTTGTGCCCGCAGCAACCCCGACCTGGAGCCCCCGAGTCGGCTCTGAGGTGGGAAGGATTTCCAAAAAAGAAATTGTGTGAAAGTCATATTAAGTTGGTGTAAAAATAGCGGGCTGTGTCTTCCACCGGGAGGCAGGTCTGGTCTGACTGCCCAGCAGAGTCCTTAGTGTATAATGAACATTCTCAGATTGAGTGAATCTCTCCCAGGTCCCTTTTCACTGCTGAAATACAGGATGTCACCAGTGCAAAGTGCAGGGTGGGATTAGGCCAAATCTCAGCGAAAAGTCATTCTCCAGAGGATGTTAAACACCACGGGTACAGGAAAGCAAACCCCTGTGCAGGGTCACCCTCCTGCTGGAAGCTCAGATTTGCAAATTTTCCTGAAATCCAAATTGCCAAGTTAAGATTTTATCAATGTTTTATCAGTCTTCTTTCATTAACTTCATGGAGCATGTGTTTCCTTTCAATGAAATTTTGATGTGAAGAGAGCATAACTGTGATGTAAAATCACACTGCAGTGTTGTTTGCAGTGTGACATTTGCACTTGGAAACACAGGCCAAATCTGCTCTTTGATGCATTGAGTTGCCCTGTGGACTTTGACTGCAGAGGAAGGTGGAAGTGACTGCTTTAATTTCTCAGATGGGTGGAAGGAATCCAAACCAGAGCGTGGGATACTTGGATGTGTGTACTTATACTACTGTTATATTAGACTGCTTTGAATTTTCAAATTTCACATGTCAAATAGAGGAAGGTGTAGCTCAGATATCAAATAGAGAGGAAACAAACTAAGCTCAGCCCTGTGTGTAATTGTTGAGTGATAATATTTATGTGATAATGTGATAGGACTGGCAGAATGACAAATATTGTGCTTTTCCACTCTAAAGGAAACAAGACAAACTTGAAGGAAGTGAAAAAAGACTGTCAATATGTTTGTTTGGTTAGAAACAGAGGAGTATCTGTGTTATCTTGGCAAAGGTTAAGGATTAGCAGCTACTGCTTTTATATTACTGAGTCTCAGCTCTCCAGAAGTGGACTAATCAAAAGCAAAGTAGTGGAGAATCTCTCAGTGTAGTGTGGTGGAGTGGATACACTTAGAGATGAGTATAAAAGGAAATCCTGGCCGAGGGCATCTCTGTTTGGGCAGTTGGTATTAGTACATGTGGTTTACTGCCCTCGGGTTATCTGCATTTCCATTTCAATGCTTTGAAACCTGGGGAAAAAAAAGAATATAATTGCACAATGCTGACCCCTGAGGAATGTTGCTCATTACTGGTCTCCACTTGGACTTGACATCGGTTGCTTTTCCTTTATCAACCAGCACTGTAAAATGTTGTAGAAGGCCACCAAATTCATCAGGCACAGTTTACCCCTGGTGAAGCCACGTTGGCTGTCATCAAACACATCCTTATTTCCCCTGTGCCTAAGCATAGTTGCCAGGGGGATCTGCTCTGTGGTCTTGCTGGGTACAGAGGTGAGGCTGACTGGCCTGTAGTTCCCTTTTTTTCCCTTTTTAAAAATGGGGGTTACATTTCCCCTTTTCCAATCAGTGGCAACTCCACTGGACTGCTACGACTTCTCATATTGCTTGATTAATCAAAATTCATTTTTTTTTTGTTCTTGTGACCTTTTAGAACTCACTTTTTCAACCCATTGGCATTCAGCAGAGTTCTCTAGTCAAAGTACAAAGGGAAAACTGCAGCACTAATCAAAAGTGATCAGATAAAATAGATATGTGTTAAACAGACCAAATGAAAGACCTGTCCATCCTGCATTGAGTGCTAGAGCCTTGACAGATTCCGAGAGTCTTCTTCCTTTCCTCTGCAGCCCATTGTGTGCTGACAGGCCTCACTCATGGGACAGAGCTCAGGGTCTTCAATAAACCATGAATTCTAGACAGCCAAAAAATCAACTTGACTTCTTTCCATGCAGTAGTTGGCTTATATTTCTGGGGATTTTGACGTATCCTGGAGAGTTGTATCAACCTTATATTACAAAATTCTGCTGGAACCATTGTATTAATAGATGGATGGTACTGATGAAATCATCTTGACTTCTTGTAACTGGAAGTTGCACAAGTGTAACGTGTGTCATTGGAGGTAATTTGGCAAAAAAAAAAGGTTTTTCATTTATATTCTTTGTGCCTCCAGCCTTTGCAGACAAATAGTTAGAAATACGCTCCTTAAGTCAACCATCATAGATTCTTTTTTTTTTTGTAACCCTTTTTCAAGTGGAATCAAGAATTCTAAAACCATGGACAGCATCAGTAAACCACTCGAGCTGATCTTGGACTCCAAACTCCGACTCCAGGGCACATTTTGTAACAGTCAAATGCTAATTAGAGTGGACTTGTTATATTTTATGGTTCCAACCTCTTTTTTTACTCCCTGCTACACTGTTGCCTGACTCTGAGCCCTTGTGCTTGTATTTAATATGGATTAAAGCTTATGCATCTATTCCTTAGGAAGTACCTGGAGCATGAAAGCTGCTGTATTAAATTAGTTCATTACAGCATTACATGCATAACTGCATAAACATCCATTTGCTTCGTACTTTGATCACCTCTGATCTTGGCTGTTAATGCTACTGATTCTACAAGCCTTCCCCCCCCCCCCTTGAATGTTTTTAAATTCTAATTTGAAGTTGTCAAGAGCAGGTTCTATTTATTTCCCATGATGATGACTTGCCTGTTTTGTTTTGGTGTTTTTTTTTTTTTTTTTTTTTAATAGTTTTTACTTAAATCAGTTCTGTTGGGCATTTTTACATCAGTGTTGAAAAAGCATTGATGTGCCAGCAGTGTTTTGCTGCTGCTGCTATCTGTGTTTTACCTCACAAAGCACCTTGGTCTGTCACTGAAGGGCACTGCATAAATATCATACAGTATTATTTATTTATTATCATAGCACCACGCTGACAAGCTGCCTCCCAAATCCATCAGTAAGCACATTTGTTGTTCCAATTTTCTTTGCACTCTTGCTGTGTGTTTTCTGTACTTGTGGCTCCTTTTGGAACATTGCTGTGATCTTTTTCTATAATGAGACACTAGGAGTTTGTATCAAATCTACCTGTTTCAGCCTTTTGCATCTTTCATGTATTAATTATTTCTTTTTAATGCTTAGTGTTGTGTTTTAACCCTGGTGGGTACCTGAGCACCCCAGAGCTGCTCCCTCACTTTACTCCCTTACCCTCCCTGTGGGATAGGAGAAGAGGAAAGGAAAAAAGAGAAGCACAGACAATTTGGGGTCAAAAACCACTGAAAAAATTTATTGTTTAATAAATGAAGAACAAGTGGAAGAAGAAGGAAGAATGCAACAAAATAAATGATGAAAAGGCAATCGTTCATCCCCTCCCATGGGTAGACCAACACCCAGCCAGTTCCTGAGGAAAAGATAGGCTAACCCCTGTAGAATTCCTTCTTCTCTAAAATTCCTTCCTGTCCATTCTGTTGCTGACCATGATGTTACATGGTATGGAATACTTCTTCAGTTAATTCGGGTTATCTGCCTGGTTTTTCCCTCCCAGTTTATTCTGCACCCCTATAAACCTATTCAGGGGGCAGAGTGAGAAGCAGAGAAGCCCTTGGTGCTGAGCAAGCCCTGTCCAGCAAAAGCCAGAACTTTTTGGCTAACACTTTTTGGGGTGTTATCAGCACTGCTTTGGGGGTGCAATAAGTTTTAAGATTTTCTAAATGATACAAACTCTAAAGGAGGTGTCTTGTTTCATGTTCTATTTTCCTGCTCAGTGACAGGGGAAGCTTCCATTGCAATGGATGCCTGAATTACTGCCCTCTGTGCTGAACTGTGTTACTGCTTTGCAAAAACATCTCGTGCAGGACAATGGGATGTGTAGTTTTAGATCATTTACATCAGGCTTTTGTAACTGCTGTGCCATGGTGACCAAAGTATGGGTACACATTTCCACTGGATATCATTTGGCAAAGCTGAGGCTACTCAGTGGGAAAAGAAACCTTGAAGAGTCAGGAAATAAGCTTATGAGATGAATGGCTTTAATACTTCTGTGAACCATTCTACATCTACTCATACCACAAAAAGCATGCAATTATCCATAAAATAAACTGCCTTTATCTCATAGTTGTCTTTGCTAATTATCTTTTTTGCAAATGAAAAGGTGAGAGGGCTGAAGGCTCACATCTATGTTTTTCAGTAGTACATGCTGATATTGTGCCTTGGTTTACATTGATATCAATCCCTAGCTTAAAAATGTTAGATGTCCACTTTTGCCTGGTACCTGGAGCAAAGCCTGACTGTGCTACCTGTGAAAAAAAAATGCATTATAATTGTGTCATCCCCAGGCCTGTCCCTTTCTGCAGTACTTTTTCCAAATAGGAGAAAATGTTCCAAATAAAAGCTGTCTGCAATTAAAAATTGTGTCACAATGCTTGCAGCAGCCTAGAGGCTCATTTTCTTGTTTTCTACCACAGCTGAAGAATGGATTGAAAAGAAAATATGTATTATGGACCTAGGGAAAAAAGCTGATTTTATCACTAAGTGAAATATATGAAAATGGCTGTAGAATTAACTTTGTTCTCCTGCCTTAATTTTTTTAATCTTTTAGGCTTCAGAATTTACATAAATTCTGATCTATGAATAGGCAGAAATTTAACAACTATGGCTCTGAGCTGCTGAGAGTTAGTTCATCTTGTTAGTTTAGGATTTATCATAATAACATCCCTGCTGTAAGGCAGGACCATTACAGTGTTTCCACTATTCTTCTTGTTTTCCCTTTCTCTGACTAAACCTCTAGACAGGTGCAAAAGGAGCTCGAAAAATGAGAAGAATTTAGAAATGTGACTCTACTTGATGCCTATGAAATGATACAATGTACAAGAGGTATTCTAAAACTTATAAAAATATAGATTTCTATGTCTATATTTTAACAATTTAATTGAGCTACACCAGGGAATTTGAGTGTCAGCAACTATTTTATCATCATTTCGGTAGCAGAAATGTGTATTGGCAGACCTTGCCCAAGTCCTGCTCCACTGATTAACACCTCAGAAGTTAATTTAATAAAAAAAAAATGGAGAAGGTGAACTGGGGAGCTTTTCTTACTCAGTCTGCACAGTTTAAAACTGGAACAGCAGAACTATGACTACACTAAAGAGTTTTCAGCCCTGGCCCGGAGCACTGTCCTGCTGCTCTGGCAATCCATGTGGGAAGCAGAAGCAGTGCTCCTGACTTCTCACTGTTCAAAAAATCTTCCTTGCAAAAGAAATCAGCATCCGGGGTAACTCAGCTCTGCTGTGATTATCCCCCCTTCAAAGCTGTGCTGGAGTCGTTGTGTGATCGTTTGCTCTGTGCTCTTATCACAGATATATCCTCTCTTAACTTCTGGAAGCAAATGCAATGAGGCAGAAAGTATCAGCTTTGATCCTTTCCCGCTGGATTACGGGATAATTCGTTTGGCCTCGGAACATGTGATGAATTCCAGGGAAGGCACATGATAAGTACTTGCACTGAGAAAACCCCTCTAAGCTACGCCCTGGAATGAGAGCAGCACTCAGGGTTTCGTTTCTATCCCCAGGCCACTCAGATTAAGCCCACAAAAAACGCCCTCTGTGTTCACTGAAGAGGTTTTTGTGCCTGGAGGGCAGAGGAGTCAGAGGTGTTACCTGTGTGAGAGCCCAGGGAGACTGTCAGTGCTATATGGATTGCATAAAATGCCATAAATAATGAGCCCTGCTCTTCTACAGCTGTAAAGTCCTGTCTTTTTTTTGTGTGTGATTTCAAACAGATTTCTGCACGGAGGGTTTTTGTCAGATTGGCACTTTATGCTTTGAGCTTTCTTTTTCCCCCGCCGTGTTTGCTGAGAAGAAACAAAATTCTGTTAATCCAAGGTTGGAGATAAGGCATCTGTATACCCATATGAAACATAATCCACTACAGAATCCTGATAGTAAAACCAAACACAGAACAATATTGAGAATACTCAGTGCCCTGGAACTCCCCTTCAGCTAGGATTGTTCAGGTTGACTGAGCTTGGAGTAAAAAACCTGCCTCCTTTTTGAGTCCCTATTCCTGTTCTTTATTCAAAGAGCTTTGAGCCAGTGAGCCTAGAGGGGACAAATTAATTAAAATTGTTAGAGGATTTAAAACATGAAGGTGAGGAAAATAATAGTGTTAGAGCCCTTATTCTGGGGTGGTCTGAACTAATGTATGTCAGTGACTTCAATTAAGCAATGCTAGTTTCCTTAACAGCAAAGGGTTTGGCTCTAGACTTTATTATCTGGCCAGAGACCTGCTTAGGGAAATATTGATCCAAAGAACTGCTGAGGACTGGGTGAGGACTTTGGAATTTGTGTGTCCAGACCAGTGGTTTTACCAGGCTTGCATTACTGTTGCTGGGTTTTGGTGGTTTTCTTGTCCAGGCCAGATAATTTACTTTTTTTTTTTTTAATTCTCCAATGGCAAGGGGTGGGAAATAATTTTGTATTAAATCAAACTTTTACGTTTCCTTATTTATATAGAAAGGCCGAAAGAAAAGGGGGGAAAAGAAGATAATCTTGTCCTGTTCTGCCATGGGTCTATAGCAGATTTTACAAGGATTGGAATAGGCCAGACAGATGGTCCAGTGCCTCTGCTCTGTGATAAAGGCATTTGGTTTATCTTGAAAGTCCAATCATTTCCATACAGCCACCTAAAACAAAATCTTGGAAATCCCTATTATGTGTGTTTGTGTATATGTGGGTTTTTAAAATCCAGATTTGGAATAATTTAGCAGCCGTGTCTGTGTTTTGAGTTCTCTTTTCAGTCATTCTGTCTTGCTAATTGTTGCCTGATAGGAGTTGTGGGATGCCTGCTGTGGAGAGATCTCTCCTGTGCTGGAGTTCCCTGCTCTGAACTTACTTTGGCTTCTGTTTACCACCCCTGGAATATAAATAGTGTTGTCTTTTGGGGCTTCAGGTTTGTGATGTCCATTTCTGACGAGTTCCTTTCTTTGCTGCACATTTCAGAAGACAGGGAGGAACTGCTGGATGTAAAAGACTGAAGGGCACTTTGGTCTGTTAGACTTCTCCTTTGCTTTCATTTATTAGCATCCTTCTTGCCAGAGTGCTGTAAGAAGGCAGTGATAAACTATAATTGTGGAAGAAAGTGATGCCAGGTGACACTTCTAGTCTGCAAAAACAGGTATTTCTTCCAGCTCAGTGTCATTTTTGTGAGAATATCTACAATCAGGAAATAATAGCCCATCTCCATTGTCAGTTAGCTGTCTGCTTTGAGATGCAAGTCCAGATGTCTACCAGGAAACAGATGTATGAGCTGATAAAATCAGATAAGACAGTGACATTATTCAGTGTATAAGTAAATCCTACTGCACACCATCCACTCCGTGCAGAAAAAAAATTGCTGCTTCTTTTCACTCCAGAAAACACTTCTCTTCAGAATAACGACATGCCATTTTCTGTTGGGTTTGAAATCTCCCTAATTTCCTTGCCTAATAAATTTCCCAATACTTGTTTGAGGAGAGTCAATAATATACTCCTGTACAGAAAACATCTCTTTGTTTAGCCACAGAAATATTCTACACTGTCGCTCCTTGTTAGCCTTATTTGTCATTTCAGTTTCTTCTATTTACAGCAACGAGAGCCATATCCCTTTTAACGTGATTAATTCTTGTCTTGCTGACCTAATGTTAATAATACAGGCAGATTTCCAAGCTTTAAGTGTGACAAACATGAGGCACCATGTGTTTTAAATGTCCAAAGAAACAAGTATTTCCAGAAGGTGCTACAAAGGGAGTGACAAACACTGCCTGACTCAGAGATGCCAACAAGAAGGAAGGCTAATTGCTTTAAGGCTAATGAAAATTCAATCAGAACATCAAATTAATTTCTATAGTACAGATGAGTAGAGAAGCCAGGAAGAGAAATCTCATAGACAGCAAAGAGCCAAGAGGGACAGAAAGCTGGTGCTCGAGTCCTCATTTCATCCCAGTGGTCCTTGGATGTCCAAGAGACCTCCGTGCTCCCACTGCCTGTCTATGTGGTGAGGAGAGAGAAAATATCTGGGTATAAATGAGAATATTATGCTATCTACCTTTCCCCAAAACACCCAAACTTTGGTGGACTGGAAGCCACAAATCCAACTGAGAGAAAGGGAAAACTGGTATTAGCAGACCTGTATCATGTGGTTCACTTTGACAGATGGATGTGTTTCCTCTTCCAATTTAAGGGTAGGGTTACAGTAAGTTTTAGCATTTGAACTGGGCTAAGAACTGGAACCTGCAGTGAGAAGTTACAGAGCACTGGGTGGTAAGGACATTTATTGGCTTTATTCAGACAACAGGTCCCCTCTTTCATGTTGAGAATAAGGTGGGAATTGCAGTTAGGCTCAACTGTTGGGAACTCAAGCATCAGGTTTTCACATGAAAACTGGAAGATCCAGTTTTCAAGAAGACCTGTGATTTATGAAGAAGTGTGGTATTAACAAGGGCTGATGTCAAGTGGGTTTTTGGGGTGTTTTTTTGGTTGTTTGTTGTTCTGCTCGGTTGGGGTTTTTTTGTTAATTTTGTTTTAGATGTGGGTTTTTTGTTTGGGTGTTTTTTGTGTTTTTTTTTTTAATTTATTTTTTGAGGATGGATCTTCTGTTTATAACAGGGCTATAGCTGGGACTAGTGGTCAAGTTTTGATTAGGCAGTGCAGGGTTTGACAAAGATATTACTTGCTGCTTTGGATGTGACATATATTTATTATCCTGTTCCTCAGCAGTCTGGCTGGGTCCCAGAGTATTTTCATCTGCTGTTGAGCCTTTATCACTGTTATCTAAGTGGCCCTGCTTCCTGACTGCATTGCTTTTAGGTCATTAACGTTACCAGAATTCTGCAGTAAAATTATTTCTCTGAGTTCCTTAACTCCCTCCTTATCTCCTTAGTAAACAAGACTGATAACTTTATCACAGGGCATTATCAGAGACTTACATGCTCTGATATTACAGTTCTCTTCCCTCTGTGTCAGTACTTGGTTGATTAGCAATGGATCCACTCTGGAGCATGAGTGTAGACTGTAAAAGTACCTCTTAGACTGGTAATAAGACCTTGTCTTTTTGTGGCTTAAAATTATTAAGCTCTGATGTGTCAGGGCTTCTTTTTGTACTCCTGACTGAAGTATTTGAAAAAAAATGTATTTCCTGCCTTTGGCTATTAGTATTAATTTTTTTCTGTGTCTAAGAAAGAAGTAATTCATGAAAACGTTGAATGGAAGTGACAGGCAGTAAAAGCAGAAAAAGTATTTCCTGCCCCTTCCCTCCCCCCCCACCACCTCCAACAAAAAGAGACCGTGATTTTCCAAAATTGAGTGTGACAAAGATTCAGTTCCCAGTCCCTGGTGTATTATCAGCTTATGCAGATGCTCTCAGTGACACGGTCAAAGCCTGATATGCTCTGTCACCGCCTGATGGCATTGTAGCTGTGTCGTGCTCCTCCAGCATTTGTTTTTGTTGTTGCTGTCAGCACGCCCCGGCTCAAAGTCCCGGAATATCCCAGTAGATGACCAGGTGTGTAATGAAAGTACAAAATTTGTTGGAAAATCCCACCGGGGAAGAAAAGCTCATCTCTTTAAGACACTTTGCTGGATCATTTATGATGATGTCATATGGCCCGTTGCTCATTTTTCCAAGAGTTTTTAAAAATTTCCAGTGGATTGTCCTTGCAGAAATTTCGTGAGTTCTGGGAATGAGACAGAAAGCAAAAATGCTCCATTTCAGTAATGAGGAATTGAGGCATAATTGGACTATGAAATCCTTTTAAGTTAATTTTAAACTTCTAAAGACTACAGGGAATATTTAAGGGGGAATGTTCATTAATTTGTGCTTTGGCTATAACCTCCTAGTTTATTAACCAAGATGGCTGTGAGTGGTATATGGGAAGGGAAGCTCAAAAAATTTTTATTGAGGGGAAGGTGGAAGAGCCAAATTATGGCAAAGGTATAGTAGTGTATCTTCCCCTGTCACACCTACAAATATGAATTAGATGTGGTTTATTGAGAGTGAGAGTCAAAGCTGCAAGTTCAGCTTGACTTTGGACAAGTAGATTTTATGGGATTAGACACTTGTCAACAGCTTGAATTTAAGGAACAGTTACCTCGTAAAATCCTAAAGTCTGCCAAAAAAAGAAACAAAGAGAATAAATCAATAGTTCTGGTAGGTTTCTCCAATGCAAAGAGCTGTGGTTTTGAATTTTCTGCTGAAGTAAAATATGAATTCCTGCTTTGAAACGCATCCTATTATGAATTTGAGTGATGCTATGTCCTTATGACAAAATTTTGCAATCCAACAGGGAACAGTTTCTCTCATCCTTAACACAGGGTGTGACTCCTGGGTTCTCCTGTGCAGGCCCAGCAGTTGGACTCGATGATCCCTGTGCTTCACTTCCAGCTCAGGATATTACATGATTCTGTGATTCCAAAGGCGGTATTTTTAAAATGTGTGGATGGGAAATCTCTGAAAAGGTGAACTCTTATGGATAAACAGGGTGGTGAAACTAAAGCTTCAAATGAGCAGCGAGAAATAGATTTTTATACAACTTTATTTTGACCTACCATAAAGGTTTCCATATTGATCTCTCAGTGGAAAAGAGAGATATTTTTAAAAGAGGAATTGTTGAAACAGTTGCGATTCATGGTCTGCATCAGACGATTTTTGTTGTTAACTCTGCTTTTTTGCAGGGCTGGAAACTTTCAATAAGGTCAGTCATTGAGTGTTGATTGATGCCTTGGATTGTCAGGCTGTGCCGGCGTTTTCTGACAATTGTTTTCATGAAATGCTGTTCTGCCTCGGCTTTCTCTGAAGTGGGATTTGACATTTTTTGCATTTTTCAAAAGGATCTGTAGTCAGAAGATGTTGTGTCAAAGAGCTCTCTGCTCCTGGAGCCATCAGCGTGTGTGGCTCTGGTACAGAAGGAAAACAAGCAGCTGCTGATGGCAAGGAGCAGTAGGGGAGCAACAGGAGGCTTAATTATACCCAAACTGCTCAATATTTAGGTGCACCTGGCACCCTTAGGTAGGTTACATAGGTTTTTTTATTACAAAATTGTTTGTAAAAAAGCTCTTCAGGCGCTGGCAAGGCTCCAAAAAAGCATTTTACCCCCGTAAATGCTAATTTACTGAGCCTGATGAGAGATGATTTCTGAAGTGTACCCTTGGGGTGTCATGTGATACTTCTAGAAACAAAGTTTGTGCGTCAGGTCTGTTAAGCAAAAAGCAAAAGTGTGCTGTGGAGAAGCCTAATTACCTGCAGGAGTTACCTGCAGCCACGAAGCACTTTGCTCGTGTGCAACCTGGCAGGCAGAAGGTGTGAGGCTGAGCAGGCAGTGCTGGCAGGGCAGGTGGGGAAGAAAATAAATCATGTTTGGTGAACAGAGCACTCCCAGAGAGTCAGGGTGACCTGCCCCTCCTCTGGCTGGGCTGGAGCAGCGTGTTTTCTGCCAGAGCACTTGTCTCTGGCATCTGACATGAGGGTTTGCTTGGAGCACTTACAGGACTGAAGAGGGTTTTTTGCTCAGTGACTTCTGTGTCCTCTCATGGGAAGCAGCTTTGCCCTCGTCTGCCCTTTGTGCCCTGAACAGTCTCAGTGTTTAGACTAAACAGGTCTTTTGTCCTGTGCCCCTGCTGTTGTTTCCTGATGCAAAACCTCTGAGTCAAGGGACAGACTGAATTCACTGGCTTTTAGCAATTGTGTCACGAAGCTGAACAGCTGAGGAATGAGTGCTATGGGATTGTTTCCAGTTCCCTGTCAGTTTTGGATTAAACAAGGAATTTCCACTGGGTTTTTTGAAGTACATGTACACAGAGTTGTGTATGCATTCATAGTTTATTTTCTGGCCCACTGAAGAACAAAAAAAAGTTTCCCTTAGAACAACCCAAACCTTAACTATAATGTCCATCATGTATCTGTGTCAATTAAATTTGAGCATTTCAGGAAGATGAAATTTAATTATGCCTGTTCAAAATTTATCTAAAAATTCTCCCATTTGGTTAGAAAATAGGTTGGCTGGTTGTATGGAATGGAACACAGAAGTTAAACTGGAAACCATGGGTGGGCTGACTTGCAAATGTTCCTTTGTTAAAGTGCAGTCTGACCACATCTAAAAGGATTTCTGGAAGTGTCAGTGTTCATTGAGAAGACCATCAGTGTTCACAAATTACTTTTAGCATTTTTGTGATATTCCTCCGAAGGTGAATTTCATTTTGGATTTTCTCATATTAACATCAAGAATTTCCCCTAAGCCTGAGAGCTTTTCTGCTTACTTAGCATATTTAGATGGCTGACAATGAGACTGTGCTGTGTTCAAACTCTGATTTATATTTCCTGTGGCATAAGGTGTAAAATTTTAAAGAAGGTATTAAAGTTTAAGTAAACTTCTCAGCACATCCTTATCTTTGAAACCCTTGAGGTAAAAATAATATGGGAAAAGTTTCCCTTGCTTTCTTACTTTTGAGGAAGTAATAGCCTTCTATGAGGTTTTCATATTAGCAGAGAAACCAAAATGAAGTCAAGAGAAAATAAAATAACATGTAACTAACCACTAAGTTCTGAGGAAATATATAGGTAGATATAAAGCATATTTTCATAGAAATAAGAAGAAAGAAATCCCATATTAACTAAAACTTCTTAATTTCTTCTCTATGTTCAAAGTAAAACCATCTGGGTTTGAGCTGCTAACTGTTGATCCAGTATTCTCTAGTACTCAGCATTTCTCTGGAGACATTCAGCCCTCAGAGAAAAGTTGACTATGTCAGAATTCTCACAAAATAAAATATATGAAGGTCGTAGTTTTGCATCTTTTAAAATAATCCAGGAATTTCGAGGTGAGCAATGAAAAACTTCAGGGTGTTATTAATATATTCCCTCATGTATCATTATGTTACATATGAAATTCCCATCACCTGAGCAGCTTAATTTACTGTAGTAGTAGGAAAAGATCTTGTCCTATGTCACACTTTTAAATTCTTAATTTATCATTGGAACAATGTCTGAGGCTTCAGGGACTTACACAAGCTGAACTTCAGGTGGTTTTGATTTTTTCCTAGCTTAGAAAAGCTGGTATATTTTCCATAGCATAAAACCAAAGTATCTTATTGGTGTTTTGTTAAATGACATTTTCCAGAATAAATTATTTTCCTTTCATTTCAAACTGAAAGGTATAAATCTTAGTCTGGTGGTGCTCGTGGTCATGTTCTGTCTTGCATGATTTTGACACAATACCCAATTGGGCTGCATTTTAAATGGAGCTTGAAACATGTCCAATTTAGGAAATATTTACATATAATCAAGGGAACATGACAAGGAAGTCTATTTAGCAGCAATGCAATCAGAGCTGTAATTGATATTGGAAACCTTTCTAGGAGGACACAGTTAGTTTAGCAAAACAGTTATGGCCTGTATACTGCACACGGAGGAAACCAGCAAATTGCACTGCTTATTTATTTACCACCTTCACCAGTGTAAGGAATATTATTGTGTAGATGGGGTTTTTATCTATTTGGTAAATTTGCTTTGCCATGACTCAGTAGACCAAACTGCATCTTGCCCTTCCCTTTCGGGATTCGCATTTGGGGGGTGGAGAAACTCAGGGAAAAAATCGATCAATCAAATAAACAAAAGAACTCCTCTCCCCCCCAGCATAAAAAAACAAAAAACCACAAACAAACAAACAAACCCCCAAACCTGCCTCAGTAAAACCTAAAAACCCATAACTGTCTGAATGTTTGGTGTGATAATTCAGTTGTGTGTACCCAAGAAGACTTCACATGAAGGAATCTTTGGATCAAGTGCAATAGAGTGTGAGAATTCCACGTATTTACAGCATAATGTGTCTTTCCAGAGCTTCAAACTGGACTGATTTTTAGAATACGTAGCTCCAGCCTCTTCCTGAACAAATTTAAAGACATCAGTCACTCACTCTGCCCCACCATGTCCTGCAGTGCTTGCAAATAACCATGGAGGTTTTGTGGGGAACAAATCGCTCTGGATTTGCACTCTGGGGTTTCTGGGGGCTGACTGTGGCTGGGTGGCACAGGGTTGCTGCCAAGAGAACAAGTTGATAGGAAGGGTGACAACAAAGGGGTCTAGCACTGGTTGTTTGTGGAATTCCCCTGCTTCCTCCTCTTTCCACCTTTCTCAGCCATCCAACAGCAGGAGCACAGACCACCCTCCCTTGGGCTGGACCTGCTGTCAGGGACTGGAGCAAAATGATCTCCATTGAAAAGCTAAAGCTCAGTTTGGATAGAATTTTTCTTTCTGTCTATCAAGAGGGTTGGAGGACCACAGCTTTGCCCACCCTTAGTTCCTGTGTTGAATTTGCACTCGCTGTTTATGGCGAGTGTAATTTTCTTTTCGCTTCGCGTCGTTTCGTTGATATACAAATATTGAGGGAGCTCATTTACTTCCAGGCAATGCTTTATTGGCTGCATTTATGTCGTCCATGTATCCAGCAGTGCCCTGATTCTTGGATAACAGCCACATTTTTGTGACACAGTAGCCTGGTGCTGGCTGTTACCATGTGTGAGTCAGTGCTGACCAGATGAAGATTGCCATTTATTGAAAGTAGCTGGGAAAATAATAGATACAGCTCAGGGCTCCAGATGTGCATGCAGCTTATTTTCATTTGATTTTTTAGAAATCTTCTTAAGCACACAAGTATCTGTTGTCTACCAATGGAAACAGGTTATAAATCAAAATCTTCTGGCTCCTGTGTTCAGCAAGAGATCATAACTCTTCTTTTTATGTTTGTTTTTTTTTTTCTTTTTCATTTTAAATATTGACACATTTCTTGAGCCAACTGCTAAAAGTTCCCTTCTTGTAGCATAGTGACAGCCTAAGTAACTGTACAAGCACAGAATAATAAAATATTTCCTTTAATTTTCATTGCTATGGTTATGTGAGTTTAATATAAAGTTACTAATTTGTTGGAGGTGAAGGCAATCAGTGTTAGATTAAAAAAGCTATGAATCTTAATACTGGTCTGAATAGAAAATGTAATATTTAATACTTACTGCAGTAGTGAGACTGAGCAAAACACAAAATGATAATAAAGGAATAAGAAGGTTTTTAACTGTACTAGAAAACTGTGGGATTCTGCTTGTCTAGAAATACCTCAGGAACTGATGAATTGAGATAGAAAAGACACTTTTTTCACCAGCAGTTAATGAACTCTAACTGTGACAAGGGTTAGCGTGTTTAAATCCCTGATAACTTGAGAGATGTAACTTGGAAGCTTGGATTTCCTCAACCCTTTGATCAAGAGTCTTTTCGTTGCAAAATGTAGTGGGGTCATAGAACTTCTGGTTTGCTGGATACACACAAGAGTCCTGCAGCAGTTTCAAAATGATGGTTGCACTTCTCTTGACCTGTAACAGAAATTTCCTTTTTTTTGGTCGACAGAAGTTGGAATTGTAATTCTTTGATAGGATCTGCGTTGGGGTTACTATTGAAACCCTAAATATTTTTGTGGGAATGAAAAAAACCCCAAACAACTAAAAACCAAACCACAACAAGGTTTCCAGCATCTTAGAAGCCCATGTGATTTATGTGCCCAACTCCTGTGACTTTGTGTGTTGGTTTATTTATTTTGCTGACACATTCTAGACAAACATCCTTCATAATTAGGGGCTCGTCCCTCCTGCTGGGATGTATCCAGGCTGTTACACAGAGAATGAAGCCAGAATTCCAGCTGCAGCTTTGTGCTCAGTCAGACTGTAGATGTTGGGCTTATCTCAGTATCTCACTTGGAACATTGATGCTCTCATCCAGGATGGCAAAGCTAAGAAAGAAGAAATTTTCCTCTTTATTCTGCAGATCTAATTTAGATGCATTACAGAGGGGTCACAGCTTTTCATTACAGATAATCACCTTTATTAAATCACAGGCAGCATTGTTTCTTCTTTCATACATATTGAGAGCCAGACTGGTAATCCACGAAGCTTAATTTTTGTCTGAAGTAGCAAAAGAAGGGAGAAGTTGCATCTTTTAAGCTGTATTTCAAGGCACTTGTTTAAGGTTCCAATTAAAATAAAGGAGACTAAAGACAGTTAATTATTCTAAGAATCTAAGAGATAGAACTATATCTTTAATGGCATTTCCTAATACCTAATATTAATATTTAAGAAATAATTAGCTGTTTAGAAACATCTTGGATATATTATCTCCTCCTGCACTGGAATAGGAGGTTGATATGTCCATCTGTTCCCTCTAGAAGACAACATTGCATCAGTTCTACCAGCTGCTCCTTTGTTATATCTCTCAGGGAAAAGCAAATTGAATTCTCCCAAGAAACCCTTTGGAGGTCTGGAGTAGGATTCCTTGCACCTCTTCACTTCCTTTCCATTGCACTTGCCTCACCTCTACAGTTTGTCCAGTTTTTTCATGCTTTCACTGGAAATATGTTTATTTTTTTATTGAACTAGCTGGAGACATGTATTTCCACTGATTTCACTTGCTGTGAAATCATAGACCTTTCTTGAATTTCAATGGAGGGTTTTATTTAATATGTGTATACAGGGCAAAAATGAGAGTTTGAAAACTTTCCCAAAACACTTCAGCAAAAAAAAAAAAAAAGAAAAAACATGCAGAAGAGAGAGAGTAGCACTGTCCAAGTCCCATGACTTCTATTTTTCTCATAAAAAGCTCTTCCTTTATCTTGTAATGGCTTGTGAGACACGAGCAACCAAACACAAAGATTCCAGTAGCAGAGAGTCAATACAGGCGTTTTATGAATCCAGGGGGATAAGAAACAAGAATTGATCTAATTCTATCAAGTCCTTTTCTGACCACGTTACATGCTATAACTCAAACTTCTGTTTATTCTGTTTGAACTGGATGTGGGGGGGGAAAAAAAAAATCCATAAAATGAAATGCAACAGTAAATACAGAATGTTGGTTCTTGGAGGAAGCATCAAAACTGTCAGTACCCGTAGAAGAGTTACTTTGGGAAAATGTTGGTTATCTTTATGTCTCTTTTATATTTGTGTTTCTTCCTGTCAATTCCAAGCCTATGAAAGTGAGGGAAACTTCCTAGTTTATGCCTTCATGTAATGCATGTTTTCTATTCCTGTCCTCTGTGTTTCAGTAATAGCTCACTGCCTGCACAAAAGGAGATTTCAGTAGTAAATTACCGCAAAATTATACAGCAGTGGGGGCAACAGGAGTAGCTGCAGCAGAAAGCATCCTTTGAAATATTTTTAGTATTAGATGTCATTAAAAATTATGTCAGTAGTGGGCATAAAGGAACGGTGCTTTATATTTTTTGCGAGTGAACAAACAAATTATTGTTTATTCACTGAGCTCCTGCAGTTCCTGTGCACTTCAGAAATACAGCCTTATGTTTTGAAAGCATCAAGGACATGTAGGAATAAAGGCCTGTGCTGTCCAGGAGGGGAATGTGGCTTTTCTTTCCCACATTTCAACTGAATAGTGCCAGATTTATTGGCTACAAATAAAAGCTAGAGCTGAAATAGATGGCTCAGCAACTGAGAGACATAAATTAAATACCCAAACGACTTCATATGCCCTAAATTACATGTAGGAAATCACAGAGTTTTGAGATTATTTGACCTAAACATGCCTATAAATATGTACAGTGACTGTGAGTTTGCCAGAGACGTGGAAAAATTTGAAATGTATGGAATATAATTACTCACAGCAATCCTACTGGTGACAAGTGTACTTTGATTACTGCCATGAATGAATTACTTCTAAAAGCAGTGACTTTTGTTTGACTGGATGCTCAGATAGGTAGGGGCTGTAACTTCAAATTCAGATTGAAAGAGGAAATTTAGGAGAGGTCAGATATGGGTGAAAACTGAGGAATATTCAGGCCCAAAAGAAACCAAATGAAGCTTACAGCTTGCTGTCAAAAGTCATTAATAGATGAAAGAATATATTTGGGTCAACTCAACATTGCTTGTGCTCGTGCAGAAGGTCAGTACTTTTAGTTTGGATCAGGTGTTGTTAAATGGCTTGATCAGAAGGTCAAGTGTTTTCTGACCTGAAACATTTTGCTGTTTAATCCATGAACTCTATGCTCTTATAATATAGGCTATTTCTGCATGGTTTCCTGCACAACCAAAGTCCTGTACGAATGCTTTTAGCAATTCAGTTGTCTTAATGTTCCTGTTCTACAACTGTACGGGGTCGCTGCAACACTGACCCCTGAGCACCTGGAATGTGTCTGAATGTCTCGTTGTCCCAGTGCCTTGTCCCATCACACACCCTGGGGTGAAGCAGAGCTGTGCACGACCCTGCAAACCCCTGAAACACACGGAGACCTCGTGCACATTAAGGAGGTTATTACTTCCCTGCAGTAGCAAAATGATTTCCTTCTGTTCATCTGCAACTGAGGGTGTCTGAATCACGGTCTGGAACGAACCAGCTTCCACTTCTTCACCTTCCTGTTAGCCACCACCATCATTCTTTGTCATTTTATTCCTGAACATATACTAGGCATGACGAATGTAAGTTTATTTTAAAGGTATTGGGAGAACCAGATGTGCAATGGGGCTGCATGAGGAACATGCACAGCAACATGAAGACTTCCCACACACTTCTCCTGCTGTTCTCAACAGATAGCTGTGGGCAAGAGCTGGTTACTGCTGTGCTTTCTGCTAATTGCATGCATTTCTCTTCCTTTGTCTCTTAATGGAGAAAAAGTAATTTACATATTCTTCTATATGAGATCTTTCCCTCAGTGGAGATGTTTGCTGGTGTAATTGAGGTGTTGTTTATCCAAGGTGGTGTCATTGCTGCTCCGTGGCTATTATCTGCATGTATTGCTTTTAGCAGGATGTTGTCCAGCCATAGGACACTGGTAATTTTGGGATGTAGAATAGAAGAGAATTTGCCAAGATGCTGCAATTGCTAAGGAGCACAGGGAGGAGTGGAGTGAACCCTTCCCAGGGACAGGGATTTGACTTGGCAGCATCTTCACTGAGGAACAGGGTCCCTTCCTGTACCACGAATGGTTTCCTTGCTTGTATAAATTCCTTCTGCTGTATCTGCAAGGATGATGGTTAAATAAGCATGGAAATAATGTTTCCATTCCACAAGTCAAATTTTCATGGAAAGATTCTGTTTTGTTTTGTTTTGCTTTTTAATCTCTCAGTTGGCAGGTTCGCTGATGGCTGTGCTTATTTCATCCAACCAGTCCTCAAAATAAAAATGGGAGTATAATGTTCAGTAGTAAAATGAACAGGGTTTTTGATGTTGTTGCAATACTACAATACAGTTTTAAATGAGAAGAAAGATTTCTGAGCTTCACCTTCACCCTAAACCCAAATGCTTCTCTTCTTAGCATTTGCCATGAAATCTCCTTCCTAAGCCAACAGACCCAGAGAAGATGCCTAATATGTTATATACAGATCTGACAGCCATATCATACACTCCCTCAGTGCCCGTATTACTTGTCTGGTAACTCAATTCCTTGGAACTAACCTCAATTTTAAAAATCCCTATGCACCTCCAAGTGGCTTGAAAGACAAAACAAAAGCAAGAGAACTTCCTCCCCCTTCTCTAAAGGTTTACAGTTTTGCCTTGGATCCACGTGTGAGGTAATGATGCCAAGGTAAAAACCAGATGAGCTCTATTTTGGATAGCTTTATAGATATTTTATACTGAATAAAAAGGCCCTGAAACTGAAGTCAATACAGTAGAACTCACTGGAGTTTTTTTAAAGAAAAAATCTGAATTAAATTTTTTGTGTATTTATCGGTGCTGTTAAACAAGCATTGTGTGCTTTCCTGTTACAAAATCTGTACAGAATCTGTGGAGACTCAGCATCCCTGGAGGCCCCTTTTTCCAGGGGCTGGAACCACTAATCTGAGTCACATTTCTCCATCCAGCCTTTGCTCTTCTCCTCTAGGAAGCATCCTATGGTTGAGATGTCTGTTCCTCTGTCAGATCCGATTGAATTCAATGGAGAATTAATAAAAGTGTTTTTGATGAGTAACAGAGAGGGAACGTTGTAATCTAAGTCTCATTTCCTTAGGAAGAATGGCTCAATAATGGCTTCATCTTTTGTTACTTTAATTATTCAGATAAACTACAACAGAACATAAGTACCAGGAGACAAGTTGAAAATAAGACTTTTGTTTCCCTGCATGCTCCGTGTGACAGACAGTGATTGCAAAGTTCTTTTTTTCTGGGGCTGTGTATTTTTACCCAAAGAATTTATTATTTTTTCCTACAAAATTCTCAACTTGAGTAGATTTTCTTCTGTTTTACTGCACAATGTGAATTAGTTCTGAGTGTATTTAAATGTATGAGAGGCCAGAGACGAGCAAGCTGAAATGACAGCAAGAACAAGATAAAGTACTGCAGATACCAAACACTTGACTTAGAACAGTTGGGTAGGGTATCCTTTCTGCACATGTTGTACCCTTCAAAATCTGATTTGACAGAAATCATCTCTCCAGCTGCAGGTGATTCTGTGTATTATGCACACAAACTAATTTGTAGCTGACCAGCAGGTAACTCTGTCCCGCTCTTGGGCATCCACAGGAGATGTGTGGCCTTCGTTCTTGACCAAATATATTTTCCATGTATAAATTCTGGTTTAGGGGGTGGATTTCTCCCATATTGGCAGTTAATCTCCCACTGCTGACATTTCATAAATCCAGTGCCACTCAGTTGCACAGCTATTGTCTTGCAGGGTTCCTGTTAAAATGGCTTTTCTAGTCTTGTCTAATACAAATAGTCATTTTTTAAACAGTAACAGTTAACAGGTGCAAAAGCTGGCAAAAAAATAAATGCCTGTTTTTCCCAGCCTTAGGCATGTGGGGCCCTTTTTTCTTTTTTCTTCTTTTTTTTTTTTTTTCCCCTGTAGCAGCTTCTACTGCAGCTTTTGTAACAGCATCTCTGAATCCTTAGATCCTGCTGTCAGAATAGTCAGGAATATTAGTTACATCAAATGTTCCCAAAAAACCACATTAAATTTGACTTAATCTAGATTTTTTTTCGTTTTCACTCATTGAGTTTTCCAGTCAGTCAAAGTACGTTAAATGTTATCTTATATTTATCATTCTACATCAAAACTCAGCAGCTTGAATTCCTTATTGGAGGCCAAGGTAGAAGATAGAGAATAGCTTTTAATCAAGCCTGTTAAAATATTCTCTTCTTTAGTTTGAAGGAGGGTAAGGTGATCTCTAATTTCTATTTTCTTGTTTTTATCCTTTTTGTGGGTGTCTCTACAGTGTTTCCTGATTTTTCTCCATTGATTTTGATGGAAAAGAAAAGATGCTTTGGAATTCTCATAATAAACTCTTGTAGCACTTGCTGGATTGCCTGGAAGCCTCAATAGGTGGTATTTAGGCTACTGAAAGCTGCCTTACAGGTATTTCAAATATAAGTGCTCTTGGTGTAGCTGTACAATAGTTGACACAGGCTGGAAAATCCAGCCCAGCCTGGCTTCGATTTTCTTCCACCTTTGTTTGAATTTTAACACTATTAAAGTGTTAAAAGCCAGTATTAAAGCCAGAGGGCTTTCTCTGTAATCCTCTGTGGCTGCTTAAACCCTATTTTGTTATGCTTATTTGCCATACACATGAAAGAAATGTGTACTTATGTTTACAATTCCCAGCAACATCATGGAGAAATAGTAACACTGTGAGAAAAGTGTGAGGAAAGTTTGGCATTTACTAAAATCTGGAAAGAGCTCCAACTCCATGCAAAGTCACAGTGACTAAAAATGCAGCCAGCAGGAAGCCATTAATTATGAAATCCTTCTGCAATCCACAGTTGATCGTAGCAGGTTTTTTAATGTGGGTGGTGACTGAGAGCAACACAGATTTTACTACTCTTTCTGGAAAGCTGAAAATTAAACCATTCCGAATTGCTTTACTTAAATGTCAGGTTGACCACAAAGCAACTTGCTTTGTGCCCGTAATGCAGAGTGAGTGTAATTTAGTTCCCTGCTGAGTTCCTGCATTTGTGCAGGAGGATGGTTGGTTTGAGGCTGGGCTGTATTTTGATATATCTTCAGGTGTTAAGATTAGCTTCTAGTCATTTCCCTAATTAACTGTACCTTACAAATCTCATATTCTTCCTAATGTTAAATATCTATGGACCATGACAAGTGTCTTTGCAGTTTAATCTGATTGCTTGTTAATGAAAGAGGATACTGCAAATTAGGTGAGATGGGTTAATTAGGCCCAGGCTCCCCATATCTGGGGCTGGCAACAGACCTTCAGCAGGAGGGAGGCTGGACTAGAGATCTCCAGAGGTCCTTTCCAATGCTGATGTTCCTGTGATTATTCCCTCTGTAGGAGTGATGCTTGTCTGAACTTTTTCCTTATGTGAAGTATTTCCCTGCCCTGATGAAAATCTGCTAAATGAAAATTTTCTGTTGGCTGCCGTATTAGTTCACTGGATTAGGAGAATGCTCTTTTAATTAAAGAATCCATCACCAGCAAGGAATGCTCGCAGTCCCTTACCCCCCTTGTAGTGTATTCAGAATCCAGCAAAATTCAGGCATTAAAGCTGGGCCGGAGTTTTATTTAAATTCTCTTCACTGATTGAAAATTCTCTTCAAGATTGAAAAATTCTTATTTTCTCATGAAGAGTTGCAAAGTAGGATGCAAGGGATTTGTTAATTTTTTTATTATTTTTTTTTGTGTGTGTGTGTGTATGTGTAACTCAATCTAATTAATCCAGAAAAAGAATAACTGTCAGTCTGAAAAATTAAATTGTCCATAGAAGATATACCTGACAAGTGCATGAACTCTGTCACAACAGGCTATATAATGGTAAGGTATTAGCACCCAGCCAAAGGCAGAGTGACCTGTGCTCTATTTTGGCTACAAACTGCATTTAAATATGAATTACCTTCAGCATGTTTTATTTTTATCAGGTGGTAATTGAACATACCACTTACAACCTAATGAATTCATATCTTTTACGTAGACACTACCTATGCAGAAAATACAATCAATTAAAAATATTCAGTTTAGTTTTAAATTATTATTCCTAATACTCTTTAAGAATGAGAAAGAAGGTGGATAGAGGAGTATAACATCTTCTGCCACCTTTCTACAACCCATCTGTGTGAACCACAGTGTATATTTTATATATTTTTCAGAAACTTTGGTATCTAGAGCAGATTTTTTTCTTCTACATTGCTTTCTTTTTTTTTTTTTTTACTAGATCTCATAACTATGTGCTCAAAATCATGCTATTTCTGTATCTAACAATCTATTAATTTCTGAAATTTAGAACCTGCTTTTCTGACCTGTTTGTTCTTTATGAGGTACAAGGTGATAAGTTGGCAGTGGGGTGGAAGGACAAAGGTGTGCCTGCAGGTTTGGGGTGATTCCTGCAAATGTACTCAAATTAAAGAGGAACGTGAGCCTTGGTTAGCAATTTAGCAAAGGATGGCTAAATTATTCACACAGACCAATTTCTGGCTCAGGTAGAAACTTCTGTTCATAGCAAGTTGCCTCCAGCTTTTTGAAAGAGCTGTTACTAAGTCCATAGAGCTAAGCCTCTTACAACAGGCTGTTCAAAATCTGCAAGTATGGACAGGAGATTAAGACTTATTTTGTAGTCTTTATAGAAAAATTAAACCATATTTCATCAAAAATGCAAATGTGGGAAGATTCAGGAAAGGACTTTGCATAAACTAATTCAGCCCTCGTTGGGTTTTGTCTTTGTTTCTTCTTCTGTGCTGATTTCCATATTGGATTTCTTCTGAGTTGCTGGAGGGTACAAGGAAATTTATTGAAGAAGAGGGAGTGAAATGTAAAACTGTTATTTCCTTGACAAAAAGAAAAAGCAAGACAAAGAGAAATTTTGAGATGGGCCTATTGATTTTCCCACATCCAAAGGAGTGAGTAGGATGTCATCTCACACCTAATACACACCAAACTGCTGATCATATAAATATAAAGAATTGAAAATCAAACTGCATTTTCCAGGCCAGACAACACATATTATTATTTCACAATAATCTGTGAAAAAAAAACCAAACAACACTTGGTTCTTTTACAAACATTCATTACTGTTCATCACTTGTCAGTGATCCTTTCACAAGTGCTCTTGTATTCCCTGAAATTCATGGAAAGATGGAGCTGAAATAATTTTTATTATTGCAGAGGTAGAAGTTCATAATCCTATTTGGAATAGTTTTATATTTACAAAACTTGTTTTAAATTGTGGCAAAATGCAATCTTATAGGTTTCTTCCTCTTTACTTTTGGACTGACCTGTCTCACCTAGCCATCCACATTCCTTGTCTGAATAAGAAGTGCACCAGATCTAAAATATATTTTTTTTTTCAAGGTAGAAACAAATACAAAAGCACACAAAGCAATTTCCTGTTAAATTGCCTGGAGAAAGAAAAGGACAGCAAACAACTGGATCAAAAAAAAGAGATTACTGCAAAAGATGGGCTAATAGAGGTGAATCACTGAGAAAATTGTATTGATTTTTGTGTCAGAACTAGCTGCCTCCAGTGCCCAGTAAAAAGCAACATAACATTAGGAATAAAGTATTTATAAGTTGTGTGACTGCTAAAGGAACACATCTATACATTTAAGCCAGGTCTGTGTTTGTGTATTGCAGTTTTCAGATTTGTCTTTTTAATGCCCAGTTTCTGTTATGAGAGTCCTGATTTCTTTGGTGGGTAACTTTTAGCTCCTGAACACTTTTCATCTTCTTTGTGCTTATAATGGGGGTCCATTCTGCTTTCCCTTGTTGCACCAAAACGAGCCCTTTAAAGGGATTTGCTTGCAAATACAAGGATCGATTATAACCCTCAGTAGCATCTCCCGTCCTGGGGAGGAGCTCTGAGAGTTCTGCAGCTTTTCCCTCTTTGCTTTTCCACTGAAGTGCCCGAAACCTCCCAACCACACACCGAGGGTTCATTTAACTGACAGGGAGTTGAACCACGTGGCAAACAAAGCTGGGGAAAAACAACAAATGCTTTGAGTGGCAGAACAGCTGCACTGCTGTGCTGTGCTCGTGGCTCGGGAAAATGGATCAAAAAGAAAATTTTAAACAATTATTTTAAGCGTTTCCCTGTTGCTATTACCCCACAGGTGGAAACACTGAATGCAAAGGTTGAGAGCATTGGTTTTTTTTCTCTCAAAAAAATGTTTACTGTATGTCTCCAACAGTTTAAGGGAGAATTGACACAAAACATTCATTCAGTGTATTAATGGTGAAAATAGGGCTTTGCCTTTCGAGCAGGGTTGTATGTAAGTTTTATTAATAAAACATAAAGCTCAGTAAAGCTGTTTCAAATACTGCAGGGCTTTAGGAGACCAGGGTGACATATCTACACTAATCTTGAAGAGATGCCTCTTAATCTCTCCAGCTCTCTCTTAATCTCTCTCTTAATCTCTCAACAATTATTCCTTGAGAACAGAGTGTCCTGGTAAAATAATTGGTATTTTTCCCTTAAAAATCTAAGAACCAGCACATTCTGATCCCTCACTTCTGTACACTGAAATGGTAAACTTTCTCAGAAAACTCATTTTCCCGAGCACAGATCAAATTTCTCTGTAGGCCAGGTTATTTTCAGGCTTGTGCTGAGTGTTATGATGCTGCTTCTGGGCCTTCAGTAGATCTTCCAGAGTCACCATTAATTTTTTATGCACAACATGAGATTGTGCCGTACAGGGGCACCTCAGGTAATTTCTGATGTGAAGAAATAGCTGCCCTTAGTGGTTAATATTCCACTGCTTTGTGTTTGGGCATTTCAAGTAATTTTCTCCATCAAGGGAATAATTGTAGGAGGGAAAATTGACATTTGTTTCATTTCCATTTAGCCTTTTACACTAAGATGTGATGACATTACTGTGCTGGAACAAAACACACAACTTAATAGATTTACTGGTGGTGAGGAATAACGTGCATTTGCAGAGACCAAATTAATGAAAGTGTAATTCGAAAGACAGCAAAACTGAAGCTCCCAAATCTCAAATTATTGGGAAATTCAGTGCCTTTCAAAAGATTAATTCTGATTTTTTTTTCTAAATGCACGCATCTGAGTGGGAATTAGGGCCTACACAGCAAGGCCTAAAATGTCTTTTGTTTCCAGCACAAATTAGTCTCTGCTTTTGAAAGTTACATTTCTGCACCAGAACTCCATTAGGAAAATAATTATTATATAAGGAGTAATTTAATCGATATTTTCTGTTAAATTAGTAAATATTTCCCATGAATCCTGTGAACCTACTTTTGAGAGTTGCTAGGCATGGCTCTCCATCCCTGCCAGCTCTGTTCTGGCTGTAATGCCCAGTAGTTTGTTAAAGGGACAACCTCTGGCCCCAGCAGAGCAACTCCAAACCTTTAATGCTCAAATCTGCATTTAGTTTTAGCAGTCAAGGCTCACACGTAGTTTGCAATTCAAATCCTGACATTTGCTTCTGTTATTGCTTTTGGTTGCTATCGCTGCGCAGTTTATGACTTTGTGTCCTGCACTAAAGGAAAGGAGCAGAAGGTTTGAAGCAGCCCCACCGAGGCAGAGGGGGGTGGTGCTCTCTGCACAGCAGCTCTCACGGATGGTGACGACCACACAAGTGCTCCGTGATTTTTGGGTTTGACTTTTAGCTTGAATTCCAAAAAAGCAGCCACCTAGAATTTCCTGTGTTTATGGCTGCTTGTGGGGCCCACAGTTTACAAAGGTTTCGTGTCCCTGAGACTCTTTGAAAAGGGACAAGTGTCAGTGTGGAGCAATAATGTCCATAGTGTCATGCCATGTTCTGGCCTGAGCTGGTGACCAATTTCTGCTGATTTTCAATTCTTCTGATAGTTCAGACATTTCAGGCGAGTGATTTTGGAAGTTTTCACTCGTGTAAAACTAGTTAAAATGAGAAAGAAATTGAAAGATATCCTTTGGATTTAAATGTCTAAGTTTAGCCAGATCCATTGGTACAATAACCCTGCCAGGACCAACTTTAAAACATTTGACAGTATGAAAACTCCATGGGAATCCACAGGAAAATGAAAGATAAAATCAGAACTAGAAGCACCCTACAATAATTGAGCTCTGTAAGATATGTTTCTTGTTAGATGTTGAACATGTATAGTTAATAGTCTGAAACCTCATGAATATTAATCCTCAGACATCAAAGTAAGACTGCAGTGTATAACAGCAAGCTAATCTCCAAACTCAATAAACACAGTATACTTTTAATTTAGATAATGAAAGGCTTAGGGTTTTAACCAGAATAAATTTTGCATAGTGGTAAAAGAATTTATAGTTTGATTTACTCTGATGGCAGTGCTGCAGCAACCTGTTCTTTCCCTTTAACCTTAAAGCTTTTAATCATTTCACAGCATCTGTTTCTTTATGGGTCACTGATGCTTTTAAGCTGATGTTTTAGGGTACCACTATCGGATTTCTCTCTTCTGGAAGTTTTGCTTAATTCAGTGCACATTTTACTCAAGGAGGACGGCTTGAAACTGTCGTGTCCTAAACCATGTTAGAAAACAGATAAAAACCCGGCAATCCTTTTCCAACAACTCGGACCAAAAAAGGTTGGGCTTACTGCCTGTTGGAAGAGGCTGACATAATTTCAGCAGTTTCTGAATGGCGATAATAGAATGGTTATTAGTTAACTGTAAGCAAAATCTGGCCTGCTATGTGGTTTGTAAAGTGGTAAGAGTCATTTCAGCTTGTAATTCTGCAGTGTGATGGCAGGTATCACTGAAAACCCTCTAGAAATATGTAGGACAGATGATTTATGCAAAATTAAACAAATTAAGCAGTTTGCAATGCTCTATGTGCAAAGCTACCACAAATATGCCAAGAAAGCCTTGCTTCATTATTGCCTGATTTCCCACTCCTTTTGAAATGGCATCATGTAAAGCAAATGATCTCCAGCAAACAACAGTCAGGATGAGAGACTCTTACACCTTTTTTTCTAATGACTGAAATTACAGCTGAAGTGGTGAAGTTGTATTTTGTTGATAGTGTAGATGCTCTAATGTCCCCCAGAGCTTGAAAGCAAATCTGTATTTCCCAGAGAGGGAGTTATAATGTGCTACTGGAATCTTGCCTTAGAGGGTGAATTTTGTAAGACACCAAAATTTAAAGGGTGGAAAGGGCCAACTGGTAAAAGATTATGAGATATGTCATTAAAGGATATGAAAACTGCAGGGTGTGGTGCTGAACACCTTCTGCTTGTGCTGTCCTCAGTGGGATGCAAATATGTCTGCTGCCTCTCAAGATCAAATTTAATTTCATCTCTTTTTTTTCCCATTCTTACACTGTGACAGGATTATAAAATGCTGGGGCAGGGTTTGTTATGGACTTGGCTCTTAAGTACCAGATGTTCCATAATGATAACAAAGACTGCCTATTATAAATTGCCTGACTATTAACATCTTTATAAACCTTTCCAATAATGCAATGTTGCTAATTATTGCCTCTGAAACATCTTTAGCCCAGAGGCTCTGTATTCAAGGAACAGGAGTCAGGGCAGTGTTGGGTAAATTGCAGTCGTGTAGGCTTTCAGCTTCACCACAGAACATGACAGCAGTTGCTCCCCAACATCACCCAGCTGAAATAATTGTATGTCTTTTTATAGAACAAAGAGGTAAGTTTGTAAAGCCAACATTATCTCTTTTCATTTCTGGAGTACTTTTTTCCTATTGTGAAAACTGCTTTTCTCTGAGCCTAAAACAACTTGAAGGGAGAGTCAACAGAAGACAATTTTGGAGTTCATAACCTGAGCTGTATCATGAAAAGTAATTTGTAGATAACAAACCATTAACCTTGAAGAGGGCTAGGTCGGCCAACTGGCAGCATTTTTATTAAAAAGCTGTGTGAGAAGAGAGGAGCAATATCTCCAACTCATCACAAACATGTGAAATGCTATGACCACTTTACATCTCAGCAAGCAGAGCTTCTTAAAAAATTTACCTTATTGAATAAATTAAATTGAATTATGTGGGAACATAGCAAACGCAGTGGCAAACCTCTGCTAACTGTGTTGTAAAATCCATTTTGTTGTAAAAGCATTTTTAACCAATTAAAAAGACAGCACATGGGTAATGCTACTTCACTGCTCATACAAAGACTTTTGCCAGTTTTCCTTTGACTTTTGCCATCTTGTTGCTGTTTCCTACAGGAATTTAACTATTTATAATGATCTGTTTACAATCATTTAATGTGAAACTTCCCTGAGTCCTAGTCTTCCCTGTGGATCTTAAACACTTAAATTCTATATATTCCACTGAATTATTTCAATGTCTTCTCAGCATTTTGGCATTCATTAGATCACCACCATGGGATAGGAGCTCCATAATGTTTGTAATCCTCTGTTGGAGAGGCAAAATGTTTCACCTAATAGTTGTCTTTTCTCTTTAGTTCCAAATTAACAACTACCTAATTTTCCTTTCTGGTTAGAGACGGTGGATAGAGGATTAGAGAGTGAAAGTACAAACACCTTACCAGTATTCAGCTGTAAGAAACACAAACCTCCCAGTTTGGCCTTAATACCGTTAGAATGGGTTTTGAAGAAAAGAGTAATCAAGAGATAAATGCAATTTGGGACTGACACAAAGTTAACCGAGTTTGTTGGTAATGTAGACATCTACATCACTATATGACAAGAACAAGTGTCCTTGTTGCCTGTAGTAATAGAACCAGGTTTAAATTTAATAATGTAAAGTGCAAAGTTATGCCCTGGGACTTGGAAACAGTGTCTGGCTGCAAGAGTGGAGGAGAAGGTCCTGAATTGCATGGAAGGATGATGGGATAACCTTCACTGGGACTTGAGGGTGAAAAGGGGCCTTTTGTACCCATTGAGTGAAGCAGCACCCCCAGGGACATGAGTCCTTGCTCTGAAGGGTCCAGTGATCTGCCTGGGAAAGTCCAGAGCATTTGGACTCATGGTAACATTTTGAAGCACCTAAAACATTTTCTTGCTTTCTCTTTTTTTCTGAATCATATCCTGTGTTTTGAGGCTTTTGGTTTTTTGTGTCTAAGTGGTTTAGTGTAATGGGTTTTTCTGTGGCTGGTGATGGATGGTCAAGAACTTTGAGGATGTAATGTCATTTACATTAATGACTGTGATTACAGAGGTTTGACACAGTGACCCACACATCTCTTATGCTCTTATGGTTTAAGTCAGTAGCACTACACTGATATTTTCATCAACATATGATTTGAACCAATGAACAATACAGCTGATGAATGTTGCCCTTTTACACAACAACATTTTCAAGCAGAAAGGCACTGAACCACAGAAAGTGTGAAAAAATAGACTAATAGTTGCCATCAGTCTCCATTTATCCTGGATGACAGTGCATTAAAAAGCATAGGCAGTGACACTAATCCAGTGCAGATAATAGACAGGGCTGCTGTTTAGAAAATCACCTTTTGTTCTTAACTACCTCAGTTGATTGTCCATTATTATATATTCAGTGCTCCTTCCTCCTTTTAAATAGGAGACAATCAAGGTAGTCCATAGTGCATCATCCTGAGGTAGCAATCATTGGTACAGTCATGCTGTAGCTGCTAAATATATAGACCTGAAAAATAAAATATTGTTTACTACCCCATTTATTCTAAAGAGATATATCCACTAAATATCACAACTGAGCCTGTGACAGGGGTCAGATGTAATAAGAACTTCACATAACTGTAACAGCTCTTGCTCTTTAACAGAGAACATCAATATATACACCTCATTTTTTTATGACCTGCTTAGGAATAAATTATTTCATTATGCTGTGTGATTAATAAGCATGCAAAAATAATTGCACTAGTATCATTGGTTGAAAATGGATAAAGGTGCATCACATACACACTGCAGAAAATGGACAGCAGACAGATCTGTTACAACAGCACAAGTTCTCCATCTGAACCAATGTATTAAATGTGTGCATATTTATAGACCACTTTGATAATAACCATGGCAGTTTTAACTCTAGTATTTTTGAGTGGTTTATGAGTCATGTACATATATCTGACAGTAATCTCAGTGTACTGATTTAAACATAAGGCTGTTCTCATTCTCCAAGGGGGAAGGCGTGGGCTCAATAGGCAAATGATTATTGCGTATCAACTCCTACAACATTTCCTTACTTTTTCTTTGGAAAGAAAAGAGGAAAATGATCTATTGAAAGCTTTTTCAAAGCCCTGACTCTCTGGCAGCCCCACTCCAGGGGAGGGGAGCTCTTCCCCAAGTGTTGTGGCAGAGCTGCTGCCCACGCTCAGCTCAGCTGGTACCTCGGTGGTGTCACAGGCAGTCCAAAGCTTTGGGAACCCTGGAAAAAGGACTCCACTGGTGAAGCCCATGATGTGTGAAGGGCTGCATGGATTAAGGCTTTAATCCTGTCCAGCAGCCCATACAATAGGAGCAATAAGTGTGTTGTGGTGACAGAGGAAGAACCAAGCATGTGATATCCCTCTGATGCTCCTCCAGCCTCCTGTTATTATTTTCCATAAAGAGAATATGATTTCTTGGGCTTTCAGTTGGTTGTCAGTCTGAAATTATCTGTAGGTTTTTCCTATTTGTAGACAGACCTGTTGCCTTCTCCAAATAACACTGCAAGCAAGATTTTGTTGTTTTGTTGTTTTGTTGTTTTGTTGTTTTGTTGTGTTGTTTTGTTTTTTTTTTTTTTTAAACTGTCTTCCTTAGCTATTCTTAAATGTAAAGCACTGGTGGTTTTTCAGTTTTTATCTGTCTATTTTTTTTTCCTTTTACTGTTGACTGTCTCATGTGTGTTTGTCATTTCACAGATGCTCTGAATTGCCTCTTGTGTTGTCTAGTCTGCAGGTTTTGGCTTCTGAAAATTGTGCTGTCTTTCAGAATCCTTACCTTCTTGAGACTAGGACTCTTTATCTTTCACCTGCTGTCTCTAGTTGTTTTCCATGTGTTAAGAACATCTGTTGGTTTAGAAAAAGATTTGGAAATAAATATAATGATCACATAATTTGCTGAAATTAACTTAGGTAAAAACAATTAAATACATAAGCCTGCATTAAGATATTAAGGAAATAAATTTTTATCCTTTTAAATTGAAGTGACACACAGTTTTAACCATGTTAGTATTGCATACATTGCTTTGAAAGACTTCTGGAATGTTTCTACACACTAGAAAAACAGTGTGATAGGCAAAGCCATTCTGAAATGTAAAATAAATACATTTTAGAACTATGTCATAGCCAGAGAATACAACCACACTATTCGAAAAGGCCTTGCAGCTTGTTTATATTTATTTGTTAAAAAGCAGAGATAAAGAAACATGTGCACATTTGACTGAAGAAATGGAACATGTTTTGCAGTCAGCTCTCCTGACAGTTCAGAAGGAACCACATGCATTGATAAAAAGAAAATAAAACCAATATGATTCAATTTATTCTTTCTCATGGCAAACACAGAGGGAATGGAGGCATCTAAAAGTCAATGTATTTTTTTTCCCCCCAGCATGTAGCACATCAGGTTTCTAAGAGGAAGTTTAAAATGCAGTTCCTGGGTCAGAACCAGCTTTTCCTTCCCTGTGCCTTAACCCTCAAGTGGTGTCTGACAACCAGGCAGGTATGGGGGGACAGTCCAGGGAGTTTAATTAAAAATACGGACGCTGTAAAGGGGAAAAAATTAAAAAACTACCCAACAAATCAAGGATTGAAAAAGTCCAAGGAGGATGCATATTGCAGAGTATATTATGTATTTTCTTTAGGATATTGCTTTTCATTTTTATAGAAGCAGATTCCACAGGTTGCTCAGGAGGTTCAGAGAGATCAAGGTCTGACAATTTTTTTGGATAGATATTCAGGCCCTGACACAGCAGAGGGTTGCTTGTTATTCTGAGTGAAACATTGGGAAAACAAAACACCCTCTGAAGCCTGACTTGGTCATGGCTGCTCGTCATGAATGCATTTGGCTGCTTCCACTGAACACATTTATGCACATACTTCTGCCAGGGTAAGATGATATGAAGGCTGCACTCCCTTGGATCTTCTGTTCTCCAGCTCTCTCTCTAATCCTTCACCTTCAGAAGTGCATTATGGAGTTGATTAATACATAGCAAATTGGGTAAAAAAATTAATACGGAGTTGAAAGCACTTGAATTAATGCATTGCATTACTGTCTAGACACACATAAAGAAAGCAATAGAATGTTTTATGATATTTTTTATCTTAAATGACATTCTGTTTGTCAATATGTTTTTTCTTAATTGCTTCAAATTAAAAATTCAGCAGCTAGGGTGAAGTGAACTGAAAAGTAAATCCCAGGTTTTTTTGTTTCCAGAGCAACTGTCATAAAAATGAGGTATCTGTCTCTGAAGATTATCCCAGCGACAAAAAAAATTTAATAAATATTAAGGCAGAAAGCTGACATTACTGCTGGTGTCAAAACTTTCTGATTTATTCCCAAACAGGATCACGACAGTTACATCTCTCACTACATTGAAACTTGTCAAAGCTACTCATTGATTTTTAGGCTCCCCAAGCCTAGAAGTAGGGCATGTATTGCTTTCTTTGCTTGCTTATTTACTTTCTCTGTCCTGGTATACCCCAACCTTCAGGAAAGTTTGTAGTAAAGTGATAGTCATTTTAAAAAGAAAGCTGACATTATAATTAAGATCAAGGGAGTGTGGCCAAGAGCTCTATGCCTCATTAAATATTACCTTGAACATTTTAATGTAGTGACTATAAATTTCTATTAAAATGTCATTTGTCTCTTACTGAGAGGGTGGTGAAAAGCAATGAAAAGAAAAAAATCAAGATTAAAAGAAGTGAATTTTTGCTGATTGCAAATATGATAGATCAAATATTAATCAGTATACTGTGTGTGAGACAGTTCTCCTGGTATTGACTTTGTCTACAGGATAGCAGAAGAGTGCAGCTTTTGGGATAATGAGCTTTTTATGGTTCAGAGAAGTGAAACCAGCAATAAAGAAATCTGCCACTCCCATAAGGCTGAAAGTAATGGTGCCTGTCACTTCTGCACCTGATGGGCTCTGATTTATCCCAGAAATCTCCCAGTTTGTTACTGGCAGCCTCGTCCCACTGACAGACACAAGGAGAGCTCACTCTGTGGACACAGCACAAATATTTTAGTGCTATAACATTCAGTGCCACTTAGGTATTTTTGTCAATAACTGAAACTTCTGATTCTTTACCAAGATTGATATCAGAGGTTATATTTACCTGATGATATGAAAAACTGTATTACTATTTTCTTCTATGGATGTGATCTGAAATACTTATAATGGGGGGGATGTCCCTAATGTCCTGCTTTCCTAATGTCCTGCTTCCAGTTTCTCTCTCCTGTTTCAGGGATGTATATCTTTCATGCTAAAAGTTTCCTTGTCCATTTGGGGTTTTTATAAACTCAGTATAAGACTCAAAAATTCAGAGGAGAACTTCATTGTTCTGATAAATACATAATTCAAACTGAACTGAACTTGCACCTGGAATTGGCAGAAATGTGGAGTTTAAAATTTCTCTGTATGAAACTATGACAGTATTAACTATTTTTTAATAACACTGTGTAGATGTAACTGCTTAGCAAAAGAGAGGATGAGAGGAGAGCAGAGAAGTATGATAGGTTCAAACAGAAGGGGCAGGGAAACAAATGTAGTTCTCCTTTCTCCTTTAACTAGGTTTTCTCCTTAAATCAGATTGTTTTGCCTTCGGTCTCAGAAAATCTAAAACTTTGTGAAGAGGTAACCCGCTTTCCTGTGAGAAGTTTATTTTTGGTCTGTCAAGGATAGCTTTGCCGTCGTTGGTTTTGTGTTATTGCATTTGCAGTCTGATCCTGCAGAAAGCAAAACTCTCAGTGAACTCGTTGGATGGCTTTAACCTCTAAGAAAATTCAGAAGGTCTTTGGCCTCGTACCTGCAGTGCTTAAAAACACTGTCTGGTCAGGTCAATAACTGCATTTTTCCACCCAAAGAGCAGCACAACAGTGTCAGAGAATGTAGTCCTCCCGTTTCTGCATCTGTAATGCAGGTTTCCTGACCACACTGAAATGTCAGAGATTACTCCAGTCATGTTACAGAGTTGGCATAAATGTGTTTGAGAGTTTGGTCTTTAAAACTGATGTTCACTTGCTGTTTGACTCCTGGGGCTTCCTGAACCGAGGTGCTCCTTGTCAATATTTGTTAACTGGAGGGCATTTTGGTAAAATGTGGCTCTAAATACTTTTCACCCTCGGAACAGTCCTCAAGGCTGAAATACTTTTGTGCTTAACAACAAGACAAAATCAATTTAAAACCTAGACTTAATGTCTCCATGCAGAAGAAATGTAACATTAAATAGAAATTCTCGGGTGTACAGATTTTTATGTTGTTTTATTTGCTTGCCAGGAGGAATTGTGCTCATCAAATACCGTGCTGGAAGGCAGAAATATTTCAGAGTGGTTCATTTTAATATTGATAAGGTTCTATAATGAAATTTGTAGTTGATGTATCATATGAATTGTAATCAATATGATGGAGAGGGTGTGCTGGTGGCTATATATATTGACAGACTTTTAGCTGTAGTAAATATGTCTTTTTCTGCTCTACAAATAATATCTTGATATTCTCAGCACCCTTAGTTCTGTGGCATTTCCACCAGTTACCGAGTAGGATGTGCTTATCTAGCAATGCCATGGCACAGATAATCCAGGGAATACAAAAGCCCATCCAGCACCTCATGGAGCTGGAACCTTGAGCCCTGGAAAAAAATATCCACCTGGGCTTGCGCCAAGGTAATTAGTTCTGCCTCCCTGGAAGGGTAATTATTCAAAGCACCACACTGAGGCAGCCCTGGTGCTTCTGGCCCCAGAGATAACTTGCCACAACCAGCCCTGGTGGCTCTGCAAGGTGCTGCTCCACCGAGCCCAGGCAGAGGCAGGTTTGTCCCCACAGCACTGACTGGCTTTGCCTCCCTTGAATTGCTGCAGCATTTAATCATTTCTCTTCATAATCTGAAAGAAGAAAAGCAGCTTTGGTTGTGCTTTTCGTGTGAAATGTTACCTTCAGAGCAGCCAAGTGAAAGTCAGATATTTCCTCTCTTCCCTAATAAGTCCTTCATATGAGCTACATTTGTTATGGAGCTGTTATGGCTGATCAGGAGACAGTCATTAAAATACTTGGTATATTATAGGACATTATTTCTACTTAATATGTGTAGTAGAGTGATTGGTTAGGTGGTTTATTTTGCCATGTTTGCCCCATTTAGGTTGTGCAGTCACTCCTTAAATGTGTTCTTTTGAAATCACATTAGTGAGGTGAAGTCTGCTTCCTTTTCAGCCCTGCACCCCACATCACTGATAAACTGTTTGGCAAATGTTTCATTTGCCTCTCTCACCTTTCTTTAGCCTCCATTTTCAGCATTTTCATTTTATACTGCCTCGTTAGGCTTTCTTTTTTAAAGCAAAGTTTAACTTTGAAAAATGGTGCAAAGATTTTTCTTTTTTTGAAGTAAACACAAAACAAAGAAGATCACTT
Organism: Lepidothrix coronata; assembly: GCF_001604755.1. Taxonomy (NCBI): domain Eukaryota; kingdom Metazoa; phylum Chordata; class Aves; order Passeriformes; family Pipridae; genus Lepidothrix; species Lepidothrix coronata. The sequence goes on from NW_016690231.1 coordinate 3,015,016, forward strand.
TGATATATCCCGACATTATCTGTCTCCTGTTTCTGCTGCCTGTGCCTGCAGCCCCTCACCAAGTGGGCTTCCAGGTTTTGACTGGTCTCTGTGAACTAGAAATATCCTTCTCCTATAGCTGACGATTTTGCCAGTTTAATAGTGGTAAACACCCACTATTTTGGTATTAATAAAACACCTAGATGTGCACAAATGACTGAGAATGCCCCAAAAATAATCTCCCCAGACAGGAAGTCCTTGGTACTGTCCCCATTCTTCACACATTATGTATGTATGTTCAGTCCTGTTAGCACGTTGGCGGGTGAAGTGTCTGGATGTGTCAGCGTTCAATTGCTTTGCAGTGACTGGTGAATAACGTCCTCTTTTAAAGGTTGTTTTATTTCAGGAAACTCTTCCAACTCTTGCCAACCTCTGGTTCCTCCCAAAATAGGTGTTTGGGTGGTTTATACTCTGTCTTTCTTCTCTGTACTTTATTTCTCACCCACTCTGATTCATTCTTCGGTATTCCCGAGATCAGATTAGTAACTAGTATGATAAATATGTTAATATCAGGTTGTCAGATATCATGCTATCAGTCAGAGGAAGGAAAACTTCAGGGATTTTTGGTTGCAGCATCTCTAGCTGTTGAATGTACCTTCTGCATATTGACTCAGTCTCATAACTTGTAACTTTATTAATTCCCTCCCGAATATACTCATTTATTGAGTTTGCAGAAACCCATAAAGGCACAAACATATGTTTTAGGATCAGTTTTTCTTTGTCTTGAGTAGAGAATAATATAATACCCTGAATTGGAAGGGACCCACAAGGACCATCAAAGTTCAGCCCCTGGCCCTGCACAGGACATTCCCAAGAATCCCATTGTGTCCCTGAGAGTGTTGCCCAAATGCTTCTTGAACTCAGGCTTGGTGCTGTGATCCCTTTCTTGGGGAGCCTGTTCAGTGCCCAGCCACCCTCTGGGTGAAGAACTTTTCCATAATACCCAACTCAAATCTCCCCTGACACGGCTTCAAGCCATTCCTTCCCTGAGCCAAGTAATTAATCTAGTTTTAATAATAAAAGCTGCTCTGTTAAAGCCAGAAAAACTTGGCTCTTTCTTGTATAAATGTAATGACAATTCTCTGTTTATAATTTGATCACTGGCTGAGCAGGTATCACTGGGTACCTGCTGGCACCACCAGATAGCCTGAATAATTAACTCAATTACCATATGCATGAGCTTGAAAAATACAACAGACAAGAACTTGAAAATCACCTACCTTGACTCTGCTGCCCCAAGATAAGAATAAGCTTAAGATTTAGTTACTGATTTCCCATTCCATTATACCTTTCAAAATAATTACTAATCAATACTGAAAAGTATCAAAAAATAGATTTTCTGTAACCTTGTAGATTGGCTAGATTGAAATTAATAGGAACAAAAGAATCAGTGTATTGGAGAAGATTAGACCCATTTATCTTGATGCTGGCAGGTTAATATCAGCTATGTTAGAGAATAACTTTAGAAAGCAAACTTTATTTAAGGATGTTAGAAGATAACTGTCTCCTTAGGAAGGAACTATCTACCTTCCCATCACAGTTCATCTAAAGAAATGTGGTTATAAGACCACACAATTTTTTTGTGCTGCTGAAATTGGTTGGAAATGGTAGATGCAGTACTGACAGCCTGGTTTTTCCCTTGTTCATGCTGCTCCTGTCTTGTTGCTTTTTTTTGGCCTTTATTTTTCGATTTCTGTATCTTCTCTTGTAAAAGTACCATAAAGTGTATCATGTACTTCTAGAACTCTGCACTACAATTTACAAGCAAAGCTCTGTTTTGTCTTCCCTTTGTCTGGGGAGTGCAGGAGCACAGGTTTTGCCATTGCAGGGCAAAGGGGAAAATGAATCTCTGGGTAACTGCAGCATCATCCAAAGGCTGATCGTGCCACAAGGAGCCACGTTTCCACCTCCTGTTTTGCTAAATAAAGTAACAACAGGGGCACTTATATCAGTAGCGTCTCCACAGCATCTTTTGGAATTAAAATTGTGTTTAAGATGTATTTTCAGCCCCACACAATACCCTGTTACTCGGCTGAATGTGCAAATCGAGGCGTCAGGAACAGGAGGCATTTCAATTTTGAGCAAACTGCTGACAGCCCGGGTGGCTCCTGTCTTGCAGAGGAGATGGGGTGAGTGGTGGCACTGCACAGGCAGCTGTGGGAAGCACTATTAATCGTGACCTTTTAAGCAGTGGAAGGCAGTTTAGTAGAGTGTTAGTATTTTCCTGATCTCCTGATTCAGCCAGAGATGTAGCACAGCTTTGGTGGTGTCTAAATTGACTTCTGTAAAAGTCTGCAGTGCAACACAGAGGTAAAAAATATGCAACTTAGCAACCCTGTCAGAGCACATGAATAACACTGACTGGCTATTTGTGTACACAACTCTTGTTTGAGCTGGTTTTTTTGGGTTAGTTTTACTCTTGAAATTTGTGCTGAGAATCATCACAAACCTTAAGTTGCTGAAATTGCCTCTTCTAAACTATTTTTCTAAAAATAAGGTGATTTACAGAGAGTGCTTCAGACTTTTGTAAGAGATAAAAATAATGTTTTAAGAGCACTGCATAGAAATGGATGTGAGGAACAGATCAGGATTGCTAAAAGACCATTCTGTAACCAAAAAAGTGTTTGATGTAACATGAAGATTATTCTGCTATAAGATGACAGATTCATATTTTTTTAATATATAGTCCTCAAAAGCCAAAATTGTAGCTATGCATTATAACAGGGCAGAAAACATCATCAAAAAGTTACCCTCAGTTATTTTCCCAACTAGAATAAACCTGTGGTAGTCCTGAGAAATATTAGTCACTCAATAGGGCTTCTTTCTGGATAAGGCATGTAGAAAATACTTAGTTCTGACTCAAGAAATACTTCATGTCTTCTAGAATGGAAAAAACTCTCTGCAAACTCTGCCTTATTAAGAAAATTGGAAGTACTGAGGGACTCTTCACATAATAATTAGGAGGAAAAAAAAAAGGCAGTTTAAAAAAGTGATCTGATAGCTTCTGTAAGGTGAGTTGAGAAGTATTGTACCGATCCTTTACCCTGCTTTCAACATAAAAAAATATATGGGTTTTGTCATTCCTGTTTCTGTTTCTTACAAGAGAAGAGACACCTCATCAGCAGACAGGCTTCTGATGGATTTCAAAGCCTGCACACAAAACAGGTTCAGTAATTTATGCTCAGCCCTTGTGGGATTGGAGTGACAGGAAGAAAAGACTAGATAATGCCGTGAGGAAAACCCACTATCAATCACACCATGTACTCTTTGGAAAAATGTGCCAATCCCTGAAAGATTGTGACACAGTCGGTGGTATTTTGGTAAAATATTTGTGCACAGTTCCTCAGATGACTGCCACTGCCTCGTGCAGGTTTGTGGCTGTATGACATGTATCTCTGCTAACAATCCTTCTGTAGGATAGAAATCATTTGGCAGTGAACAGAAGATAATAACTCTCTTAAAGCAGATGCATGATGATCTGGTCAGGTATCTGCAGTGACTCCCTGAATATAAATGTGTGTAAGAGTGGATGTCATTATTTAGCTTTTTTTAGAAGGATCTTTTGGGAAAAAAAAAAAAAACAATCCACAAAACAACAATTCAAGATTTTTTATAAAGCAATTGATTTAAAATCAGAGTTGCTAAATATTACCATGGTCTTTTTATGTTTTAAGGTGAAATTTAAGTACAGCCCCCTTCTTAATTCTAATCACTGAGTATTACTGAGTAGCTTTATTTTGATTATTGTCTCTTCTAGCATTAGACATAATTAGTGTATGTCTTAAAAATGCAAAGTAGTGGTTCAGTGGTATTGTAGGTGAACAGTAGAGCTTTCCAAAACCCTGGAATGTTTTGGGGTGGTGGAGAGGCACACAGTTGTTAGCCCTGCAGTGCTGCCTCCTAAAAACCCCACCAGCACATCCCAATTCAGGCACACACACAATGTACTCCTGTATTGAACCGTGTCTGGAACTGAAGCTGAGTGTCAGAGTTTGGCTGGGTCTGAACTACCAAGGAAAACTCAGGGCATGACCACAAGATTTATTGTCCTCATCATACACCATTTATGACAAATGCTTCTTATTTCAACTTAATCAGGTGTTGGCAGGTGGACCTGGCAAGGCACAGCAGGGTGTTTACTCTTGAATTCTTATCATCTTTTCAGTAGATAATACAAAGAAAACAAAAGTTCTAGAGTTATGAGAGAAGTTGGTTTCCAATTTGAGGGCTTCTGAAAACTTGAGATCCAGAAAATTAAAAATCTGAGACACTATTAAAGATATTCTGTATTAACTAGCAACAATCGTCATTTCTTGCATTGAAACAAAATGAGATGATCGCTGCCTTTACCTAGTAATGAGAAATAAAACCTGAAAGAAGTGTGAAATCAATTACTTCTGATGGTTGTGTTAAGCATTATGCAATCAGAGGCTGCTTTGCATTCCCAGCACATCCACAATCTCCTGTCTCAATGAGCTCAATTATCCGAGCTGTTTCTCTCAACCTTTGTTTCTTTGGAAACTAAAATCTCTGATTGCAATAATACTGCAATTTACTGCAAAATTCTTTTTCATCCTATGGCATAAATCGGCAGAATCAATATGTAATAATATTTGGAAGGTCATACATTTCAATTATCCCCAAAGTTATGCATAGGTTACAAATTGCTTTAATCAGGGATGTGTGAGGCAAATGCACAGGCTCTGAAAAACTGATTCAGATATTGTTTTATTCTTGTCACTTCTTTATTTCTTAATAAATGTGTCCAAGAACATTGGAGCTGTTTTGCCTGAGGCAGCCAGATAAACAGTGCAGGCACGTTCTCTACTGAAAATATTGATTCATTCCCACAATGTGAAGCTAGCAATTGGGAGGAAAAAAATCAAATGGTGGCATCATAAAGCCAGGTAGTGAGTCAGAATTTTGTTGAATGAGAACTGCATTGTTTTGATCTAAAAATAATTTTGAATTTTCTGTTTCACGTCATGTAGTTGATTTCTGAAAAGTTTGGAGTATCTGTAATACCAAATTCATTCATATTTCAATTTCTCAGTTAGGACAATAGAACCTTGTCAGCTTACTCAAAAAAGAAACAAAACATGACCAAGGCCTTTAAATGTTGATAACCCTAACTCAGGTAGGTTAATTCTTTAAATATTATTTATTTAAATATTAAATGTAATGGCTTTATTTCAACATTGTAAATGTAACAGCTTCATAAGGAGCTCTGACTGCTGGAGGTACATAAATTGGAGCCCTTTTGGATTAAATGGGAAGGGATCTTGCACTCCTTATTCCTTCATATTCACTGTATTTGTTCATTTTTTCATAAACCAAAATATGTCTAGTTTCACCTACACCTATTTGAGTGCAATTGGAACAATCATGATAGTTTGTTACCTCAAACCTCTTAAATATGTTTAATTTGTTTTAGTCTATGTTAATCAAAGCCACTTCTTTCCCCCCTCCTTGTCTTGGAAAGATATAGCAAGTTCCTTTCAATATTTCTTATGCGTTAACCAATTTTATGCAGTATGCTTTCTCCTTACAGAATGTTGGAATGACAGTGTCTATGATTAATTTGGGCATTTTGGGGTTCACATGAATCATGAAAAACGGAGTACATGAGGTTTGATATGTATTCCCCAATATGAACAATAATGTTTCTGAAGTTGGCTACTATAAATCAAGTTGTCATTCTTTGCTGGCTGGCAACACTACACTTATATCTCACAAACCACAAGTTTATTTCACAAGTTTATATTAATGCATTTTGTGAGAGGCTTAGAAAAACACAATAGCAACTTTTCTGTACAAGGAAGATGAGGAATTTTGAGGAAAGGACTGGGTTTTAAGCCTTGTTCCTGCTTACCTAACTCTTAAATTTCAAAATCTCTTTCATTCTTACTTGTTACCCAAATGACATACACAGTGCCAACAGTATGACCGTGATTCTTCCAGCATTGATTGTCCTACAATCATAATTTCTTCCTCTTGGCCAGCAAATCTTTGCATTCCTTCACGGATTTGAAATTCAGCTACCCTGGCAGAACATTTTTTTTTTGAGCAGTGATTCAAAAAAAATTAGAGGTGGTAACCAGAGAGAAATGGCATTTGCAAGGATAGGAACGTGGGTGCCACGGTGAGAACAAGGGGAAAAAGTGCCTGGCTGAGCATGGCACTTTCTAGTGGTTGTCCCAATAATTCTGGGCCAGAATAGAATCACAGAATGGTTTGGGTGGGAAGGGAGCTTAAAGCTCATCTCATTCCAAGTCCCCTGCCATGGGCAGGAACACCTTCCTCTAGACCAGGTTGCTCAAGGCCTGGAAGATCTGATTTGACTTTAAGCAGCTCAAATCCAAGGACTTTCATGGCTACTCTTAATTTTGGCATGAGTGCCTGAGCTCACTCACTCTGCTGTGACTTCTGGCCCACAGCAATTCCACAGGGGCTCGTTGGGAGCCCTGGCAGGGATTTGATGGAGAGAGATGATCTGTTATGGAATTCTGCAGTGGCTTTCTTCCCCTTCTCATCTCCCAGGTACCTCAAAATGAGGCAGGAAGCAGCACAACCGGGGGAGTTGTTTTGTAAACTCGTCAGCAGCAAGGTGGTGATGAATTTTACGTGGGTTTGCCTTTGTGTTTTCTTGAGTGGTCAGCGGGCAGGGGGTGGAAAAACTCGGATATCTCTGCTCCAGGGCTGTTATAATGGCAGAGTAGGACGTGTTCCTTTCTCCCAGGAATGACTGCTGCTCTCAAAGCCTTTATATGTGCTAATGCCTATGGAAGAATGATCATATCTTGCTTTTCCGAAGCAACAGCTCCCGCCTGCAACTGCAAATGTGCTTCTCAGGCAGATCTCTGCACGTGGGAATGCACTTGGATACAGAATATGTTTTGTAGATGAGCAGGCAAAGAGGTTTGGGTCTGAAAATCTGAAAAGGATAGTAGGTATTACCAATAAGTACTTCTTTGATTAATACTCTTTGTGAAATACACACATAAAGCAACATAGAGAAAGGGCTCCAAATGTTCCATTTTTTTATTTCTTCTCGAATTTTCTCTATCTTGCTCTTGCATTTCTGATCCAACGGTCTCAGAGAAAAATCTTCCTTGTAAGAACGTGGCTTTAAATATCTTTTCTGTTCTGAAATGGTGTACGGCAATATGAAAAAATTGATTTATTTTTCATCAAGTGTCCAGAGTAAACGACTCCGTGTACATATTTTAGAAACTGATTCTTGTATCCGAGCGAATCCTTTGCTTGATATCTTTTTGGTTCACTTTTTTCCATGTTCTTGAATGACTGTCACACACATCCTTATGGTGTTTATTTTTTGTGTTTCCACGTGCAAGCAATGAAAAAAACCAGAAAAATTAATTCTGCGCCTCAGCTCCCAAAAAGAATTTCCATGCTCACATTTTATTCGTGAGAGCCTCCCTTACCAACTATTCAGAAATTCAGAATGTAAACCAGGACGTATGTTTAGGTGGTGTTAAATACTGATTTCACACCAGAGAGGTTTATCTGCCAGGTTGGGCTTGATCTTATCTGCCCAGAGCTCACTGGAACAATTTCTACCGATTGCACACCAAGTCCAGCTGAGGCTGAAAAATGCTACATGGTCCAGTTGACTGATGGCTTGAGGGGCACAGAGAAGGCAAACCTCACTGACAGCTCTTGGAGATGCATCTGCACAGTAAGAATATTTTTGGCTGCTTCAAGTGGATTCCTTCATGCAGATCAAACATTGCTCACAGATATTCCAGGATCTAAGAAGGAGCCAAAGCTCAGTAAATCGTTTGCTTGTTTACTCAGTGGAAATTCAGGTACAAAGGTATGCCCACTTCATTCTTTTTTCCTTTTCCTGTTTGCCAAGTTAGGAACCTTTGGAAAATTATTATTGCTCTTGCTGAATTTTAATTTTATTCGGGATAGAGTTCTTGGTGTTGACCTTTAATTTAAAAGTAGCTTTATATTTGCTTTAAAATTCCATGAAGTTTTCTGTTCAGGAGTTTGGTTTAGCTGCTGAGGAACTTAGTTTCTTTTGTTTTTCATAAAGGTCATATTTTCTTGGATTTTGCCTACAGAGTCCCGAGGTTGGAATATTTGCATTCAGAGGGCTACTTAATATGCTGAAATTTAATACACACAGTAGTAAATTATATGTCAAAATTAAGAATAGCCATGAAAGTCCTTGGATTTGAGCTGCTTAAAGTCAGAGCAAACCAGACTCAATGATCCCACAGGCTTTGAGCAACCTGGTCTAGAGGAAGGTGTCCCTGCCCATGGCAGGGGGGTTGGAATGAGATGAGCTTTAAGCTCCCTTCCCACCCAAACCATTCTGTGATTCTATTCTGGCCCAGAATTACTGGGACAACCATTAGAAATCATCACCAAATGAGAATTTTAGTCAAACAAAGCTGAAGCCAAACACACTTGGAAAAGCCAAGTGGTGATGCCCCCATCATCTATGCCACGTGACTTGCACACATAAATGGTGGTACTCGATAAAGACAAAGGTGGAACTCACGACTGAGGGCAACAGCAGATGTTTAGGGAAAAGTAAAAGAATATCAAGCATGTAGAATAATTTCCACATATCAGTCAATACAGTAAATTAACTCTATGTTATCAAAAATGTTCTTTCCCCCCCCCTCGTGTAATATAAGAGACTTTCAGTGTTGGAGAATATATTACAGTGTGAAATTTGGTAATAGTTTTGGTTATGAAATGGTTTCCAATTAATACTAGAACTAGTACATTCTTAGCACATTCTTATCAAGGTTAAAACACTGCACCAAATAGAAGTTATTTCCTCTCCAGGTGACATTTGAGCAGATGCAGAGTCACTGCCAGTTCTGACAGACAAGAGGCTTTTATGCATCATCCATATTTCATCAAGCATGAACAATGCCATTGAAATCAAAAGGATTTTACCTGTGGTGTCTTTGGATACGTTGGGGCTTTTGTGATGCCTCTGATCTAAAAATACACTTTCCCTCTGCACAATGGACGAGGTGCTCTGAGTGGCTCAGAAAAGCCAGATTGTGAATTGCCCCCATTTTGGAGGTGGGAAAATTAGGGCACGGAGAGGTTGAGACATCAGATGCTGATGTGTGAGAGTGATAATCCAGAGATGAAATCACTGTTCCTCTGAACAGGAACATCTCCTGCTTTCAGCTGAGCTGGCGGAGTCACTACAGACGGTGACCTTGAAGCTCATTTTTGACATTTCTGTATAGTGAGGGAAGAAGAATTCATTTAATTTTCTGAATTACAAAAGCAACATAGCTCTCCTCCATCCACAAGAAAGGACAGAGTTCCTTTTTGCTGTTACGTAGCAAAACCAATACTTTCAAAAAAACAAGCTACGTATTTGTGGCTTTAAGGGATACAAGAACCATAATAATACTGCCCCTTAACTCCCTCAGAGGCTCATTAAGAATAGTGAAATAATTCAACTTTTTAAAAAGTCATAGAATGCATAGTATTCCCAGGGAAGACATGTCCAAACCATTAGAGTGTCATATTGACAGTATTGAAATAAATGATGCATTTTCCTGCAAACTAATGAATATGAGAATGTGGTGTAATGGTCACAGAATAAATGGGGTGGGAAGGAGAAGACCCTGGAACTGAAGACTTCTGTGTTTCTGGTATTGTTTAATGTTTGACTGGTAAAGACCCTTAAGAAATATGAGCCATATTTTGGCACGATTTTCCCCGGTATTTAGATACAGGTGAGAGCCCCAAATGTGTTTCACAGAGGCAAAAAATATCCTTTTCCAAGCCTGAAGTCCTTTATGCTTCAGCAGTTTGTTTGACTATAACTATAATTTACACTGATGTATATTAGATAGCAAAAATATCCATTACTGGAAGGGGTGGCTGTTTCAGTCCCTCTTACCATTTTCAACTGAAAGGAAATGTGTGTGTAAAATGGTGATGAAAAATTTCTGGCCTTTCTTTCCTGTGCTTCATGCTAGAAGCCTAAGGCACACTGAAAGATGATGAAGAAGCTCTTTTTCTTGCCCAAAGGCATATCATCAATATTGTCAGTGCTCCTCACTGCTGATGTCTCTTTCTCCAGGCAGTGATTTTCCCTTTCTCAGACCCTTTGGAGGTAAATGTGATGGCAGCATCCATAAGTTGCATTTGTAAAGTGTTCTGCTTTTCTGAGTGATGGGTGTGGGCATCCTGCTGGTACAAATGTGAACACTTAGACCACAAACGTGTTTGGAGGATTGATTGCAGTTAATAATTCGATAAGAATTTGAGGCCCAAGTGACAATGTGGCACGTGGCTTTTCCCCTTTGTTTTGTGTGCAGAACAGGCAGTTGGTGTTCAGACCTACCTCTGCCTAAACTGAGAGACACAGGATGTGTTTTCCAAGACATTGCTCCAATCTCTGCCAAACTTAGCCAGGAGTATAAAACGCTGTAGAATATTTTTGCCTGTGATAGAGATGTTCCTCCAAAGCTGCCAAAAACCTGTTGCAGACAGGAATGAATTGAGTTTTGCTGTAGTGTTGGGATGGCATTATTAAACCTGATGTATTCTTACTGATGAAAAGCCTCAGGCAGAGAATATATTAATTTTTCCAGTTCCTCTATTTTGAGAAGTAAACCCATAAATATTACATAAATCTGTGGCCGCTGTTCCTCTCCTCAAGCCATTTCTTGGTTTGGTTTTTTTTTTTCAAACATATGATTTCTTTAAAGGTTAATAGGACAACATCACAAAAGAAACCCCATAGCCCAAGGAAATATAATTGAAAGGATTTCTAAATCGTTGTGACTGCAGCTTCTGCTGATAGCAGTCACTCTATTTTTCTGGAGATCATGAGTGAAACATCATTCTCATGCTGTAAAAGAAACCTCAATTATTTTAACTAGTATGAGGAGGGGTCAGGCACAAGACATTTTTTTGAATGCCTGCTGGCACTCCTCAAAGAAATGTGGTGTTTGGCAGTGGGATATCTGTGCTGGTCAGCAGTGGCTGTGTAAGGGGGCACTTGGCACTGCCTGGGGGGCTGCAAATACCTCAATTAATACTCCCCTGACAGGAGGTGAGGATGAGAGATTTGTATTGAGACTCAGCATATAAGTTGTCCTTCAAGTCCCTTCAGTTTTCGTAGTGGAACGTCACCTCTTCCAAACCACAGTTCGTGGCTGAGTGCTCAGGTAAAAAGGTCTGGTGATCCCTGGAGGGGGTTAATGCCAGGAACTGGGTGTGAGAGATTTCAAAGGTGTTCTTAGAGCTGATGTCCCTCTGCACTCAGAAAGATGCTTTCCTGCTCTACACCATTTTTACCCCAAACCCAACTGTGAATTTAATTCCTCTCTGTCAGAGCCTTACCACAGCAATTTTCTGATTTTTGTGTTGGATGAGGCAAAAATTCCATTCCAACACTCAGTTTTCAGCGTTCTGACTCAAAACCATTTTCCACATAAACACGGGTCAGAACATGATACAGAATAAGGTAACTGGTCACTTCTGAAACTTTGGTTTATGGAATTGATTTTCTACTAGAAATGGAAAAGGCTGTTTTGCTCTTCAGGCTGATTACTCTTTTGGTAATTAGTGCAGTGGGCAGGTGGACGCTACTGGAGGGGCAGTGGAATGACAAATGTTCATGGCTACAAAGTTAATGCCTGGGCTGATCAAACATGAGAGCACAAAAGCCAATTTTTTAAACAATGGATAAGAATCAATACTGCTGACTGTCTGAAAATTGCTCCTGCAAAATCCAAGTGATTAACTGCTAGTTAACATGTGCCACAGGTTGGCACAGGAGTTTCTTCTCTGTCCGTTGTTGGTGTAAGAGTGAAGAATATTTTTCCCACGTGACTGTATAGAAATGTGGCTCTTTTTTATGTGTCACTTTTTAGAAAAAAATTAATTTATTTTGGGAAGCTGTGGTAAGTGACTTGCCGTGCCTTTATTTCGTGACGTACATTGGAATAATTTTCCTTTTCAATAAGTTCAGATTTACAGTGCATAGTCAATTTAGGAGAGCAGGGGTTGAGCACAAACTTTCATGGACAAGATGTTGCATGTCCTGTTTTATTTAGCTCTATATAAACACCTAGGAAGTAAAGACAAAAAAAAAAAAAGACAAGCTAGTATATAGTTTGGAAAAAAATCAGTTGTTTTTTTTTTGTCTAATGGCATTCTATCTATCTTCACCAGGAACTTTGTCTAAGAATTGCAGGAATTGTTTCTTAACGTGAATTATGGGTATGTTTATAGCTAATACTGATTAGAGTATGTTCAGACAAAGAATGAACAAAACATTTTCTGGCTGCTCGGCATTAATTAACTCATTCTCACCTATGTATTTAGGAAATGAGAGATCACATACAATTTTTCCCAGGGAAATTAGGAATCATACAGAATAATAAGGAATTTGCCCTTCGCAAGCATTTGTCAGAGGAGGTACAACATCATCTGCAAAGGAAGCTTCTATAACAACAATCATTCCTTCAGTTCATTTTCAGAACTGATCCGTTTTTCATCTTTGATGCAAGAACATTTATTTATTGCTGGGATTATTTATTTGCATCTGGTTATTTATGCAGTTATTTATTTGAATACAGACTTGAGAATTCGAGCAGGTGCTCGCTGTCCATCACAGAATCATTTTGGAAGGATTTATCAGTATGAAAAATAATGATAAATTTAATTCTTTTTTTTTCCAAATTAGTGCTTTTGAATGAGTCACAATCCAGAGAATCAGCTCAATACCTAATCAAAGTGAGTCGACAGAGAGTAATTGCTGGGAGCTTTCTGGAAATCAGGCCTTTTAAAACTGGGTGTTAAGGTTGTTAGAAGCTTTTAAAACCGTGTCCTTCTTTTTCCTTCAGTGGCTTTGAGAGAAGTTAAATACAGAAGAGCCATTATGGCACCTACCTCTCAGGCAAGCAGTGATGATTTGTGGGGAAATTAGTACAAGCAAGTCAGGTAAATAGGGATTTGAAGGAGAAAGGACACTCTTGATATATGGAAAGTGATAAGCCTCAGTAGGGGTAAAGGATGGCAATAAATTCCTCTAAGGAAATAAGGAGTTGCTGATTAGGATGCAAATACATGTAAGAGAACACCTTAAGTCTGGTTTAAATGCCAAGAACAGTTTCCAGGAGATGGTTAGGTATTGCAACAAGGCTGTACAAACAAGATTTTAATCCAAAAAGAAATTAAATTGATCTGTCAGAAGTAGCAGTATGTTAAGGTTTTTCATATACAACACAAAATCATAAACCAGAACAGAACCAATAAAAAAAAAATGATACAGGCTTCATCAGAGCATCAGTGATATGGCAGGGAATAAACATGGAACATTTAATGGCATGTGATGTTCACTGAACCGATGCTACAAGGTGACCAAAGAGCTGTAGTCCATCTATTATTGTGTTTGGTTGAACTGTTGATTAATGAAATTGTTGAAGAAGCAGAGAGAAAGATTAAGAGTAAATGCTGCCTTTTCCTCTGGGTACCAAGGCATTGCTGGGCTTTGTTTAACCTGTTACCTATCTGAACTATAGTATATTTTGTTTAGAGTTTCTCCTCAATTGGCTACAAGAGTTGTAAAACAAGCATAAAATAGAATTGTGGTTTGAATGAACATTTAGTTCTTGTATCATTTCTGTGTGAAAAACCCTACTTTGCACTTCTGAAAAGTATTTTTACATCAGTTTCCAATAACCCTGCTTGATTTATAGGGCTATCAATGATAAAAGCATGAACTGGTCCTGAAGATAAGGTGTATGAAACAACTTAGGTCTCTCTATCCTTCCTTCTCACTAGTATCACATTTTGTAGCTGTCTCTCTCCATACTTTTACCTTAAGTACTCCCAAGAACAGTCTATCCTCTGTTCCTTTCAGGGGTACTGCTTGAAAATCAAAAGATGCTCTTCTCCTTTTTATTTTTTGCTTGATTTATGCACACCAAGAAAGAGCAGTGATGGTCAGTGGGGTTGCCATGGCTTACACTCTCCCTTAGGCAGCAAGGTAAGGGTTTAATGTCACCCTGCCTTGGCCAAGGATTTTGTGGACGTGAAAGTACAACTTAAAATAAAAGCTGACCTTCTTATCACATTCACTGCCCCCCCGGATGTGTTCACAGTATCTATTTGTTTTGGATTTCCAGGGAGGGAGTCACTGCTTTCTAGTTTTCTTCAGAGGATGATAAATCCAATAAAGCCATGGTCTGAAAACAGACTTTCAGAAAAGACTCTGTTACCCTCAGTTAGTACTTTTAGGGAAAAACATTTTCCTGTGTCTCATATTGAGGTAATTTTGTCATTAATCTTGAAGACCAAAGCTGTTTACATTTGTACTGAGGTGATAATTTTCTCCTGACTGATTTGTTCTGAAGAGCTGAGTGAAACTGCAGATTCTGTGTAGGGTTCTCCAGATCTCCTGGGCTGATTTGCAATTTATTCCATCCACATGGACAGTCCTCTGAAAACTTTTATACAGTGGATTAAATGGTCACAGGAAGTGCCATGCTGTGAGACACAACCCTAAATAGAGTCAGAAGAAAGAGAAGAATAGAGAAAGGAATTTCAGAATATCTCTGAATTGGAAGATAGATAGAATTCCTTTATTTTGCAGCTTCCATGCTAATGAGCACCTCATTGTATTTTTATATGATCTACAGGAGACAGGTTTGCTCAAATCTTGTGTAGTCATTAATTGCATGATTTTGCCTCAATCCATTTTGTGTTTCCAGAAAGTTTGGGTTTTTTATTATTCTGCAAATGATCAATTCTATTTAAAAGTTGCAATAATACAGTGAAACGTGGAAAACAAAGTAACTCAACACCAGCAAAAGGTTTAATCATTGAATGAATTGGCTTTGCTAACACAGCTTGAGTAAAAGCTGTTTTCTCTTCAGCAAAGGTCAAAGGGCTCTGGTGATACCAGTGAGAAAAAATAACAGTAGTGAGAAACCAAACACCCCAAAGATGCCTCTGAACCAAAAAAAAAAAAAGGCTTGGGTATAACTGAAAAAAAAAAAAAGGTGCATTGTTTTTCACCAGGATATTGGTTTTCATACCCCAGCAGCCTCTGCCCATTTCCACCACCTGCCAAATGTCTCACTGAGGGATTGTGTCCTTCAGAGTCACATCAGAACAGCCCTGGTGGACCCTGGAGGTGATAGGAATCTTCTCAGAAAGCTGATGGGGGAATTGTCTTCTTTCTGCAGACTTTGAACACTGTTTGGTACAAAAGGTTAATTGTGAGATAAACTCCTATCTTCCTGTTTTCACTTTGCACCTCCTGTAAAAATGGACAATGGGAAATAATTGTGATGATCTTTAGACCTCAATTTTAAAGATTTCATTAAACTTTAGACAATGCAGTTCTCCCTGAACTTCCTAACAGACATTTGTCAAACAGGTATTTACTGCTTGTACAGCAATGCATCTGATGGAAGGTGGCTGGTACTGAGTGTTGCTTCTCTGGGACTTAAGAGGCATAATTTATCCAACTAACAGCTCTCTTGAAAATAGTGTTGGTAAAATAACCCACTGAATAATTAATATTCAGATATAAATTATTGACTAAAGGTTAAAAAATGTGCATTATCAAAGACTATAATGGCAAAAATCAATTGATTCTCTTACTGCTCAGCAAAACAGCCATTTTTAAATAGAAATGTGTGATAGAGGTACAGAAGAACCAGACATAGGAAATAAGTTTGTGACTTTATTTATTTGCTATGACAAAGAAAATGAAATGTCCTTGAAAATGATATATTTTCTTTCCTGTTTAATTTAACATTAGAATTACACGGCTCAAGAAAAACACACTTAGTCCATCAGTTTAATAATTGTATTGATTGGACAGTGCTGCCAGACAATAGATTTGTCCTGTTCTGCTGCCTCTTAGTACTTTTATAATTTTCTACCCTCTCCATCAGCAAACAACATTAACTCAAAGTTGAAAATTACTTAAAATACTCAACTCTCAGGAAATTTGAAACATGGGGAATCATCAGTAGCTTTGGCAGCAATTAGATGTCCAGTGATGTCTGAAAATAGTCATCATTTTGGAGGACAGGAGGCAAACTCACCACGGCTTTGCTGCAGTTTCTCTCAGTGTAACACCTGGTTTGGTGCTGCTGATTGTCCCTGTTTTCAAACAAGGCTCAACCAGCAGAAAAATATAAGAACACTTCTTAGATAATCAGTGGGAAAAAAAGCCACGGTACCCACCCTTCACCTGTGCATTCAGAGTTTAGCAGAGCGTTTCTTCACGCTGGTGGAATATTTGAGACAAAAGGCACTCAGCAGAGTTCTCCCTGACAGTAAACAGAGGTGCAGCTGGCACTGTAACCATGGCAAAAAGCTCTTGGTGTGTCTATAATGTATGTGCTGTCTCATTTTCAGCCCGTGAAACATCACAATTTCTTCAGCTTAAACGACTTAGTCACATGTGACATGCTGTGAAGCTCATCTCTCGCTACATTTAAAATAATATACATGGAGCATAATATACGTAATATATTTAACTTTATCTTCTCTACGTGTGGCACTTGTTCCTCAGAATATTTGTATTAAATCTGTTTTTCTTTTCTCTTTACATGTGATACTCCATTATTCAAGTCTTTGAATGTTTGTTTACAAACAAAGCCAGACAATAATTGATCTTGAAATTCAAATACAATCTAAGCAAGCTGCCTCCATTGCATTAAGATGCATAGAAAATAACCCATTACAGCTTTCTGAGCTCTGAATGTGCACCCAAAATAAATACAGTCCATCACTAAATATCTTTTTCATCTCATAATGGGCCATCAGTGAGCTGTCTTCATATGCCAAATAACAGCTGAAAGCAAACAACTAGAACAGGCTAAGAGTAAACACGTCACACTTGGATTTAGACAGGAGGCTGAGTTTTGGCTGTTTTCACACTCACTGTATATTCACTGGCTTCTAGGGAGCAATTCTGTAATTCTTACCAACCTAGGGGAGAAGAAAATCAGACTAAAATATAGTTTCAGACAGCATTATGGTGGAATATAAGATATAAACAGATAGGACACACTGCAAATGCTGTTAGATGAAAATCAAGGCAGCAAAGGGGATGTGTGATGCTGAAGTGTTCAGAGCTTGTTGAAGTCCTCTAAAGAGGACAGTTTTTCATTGAAAAATGCTTATTCAGTGGACTTGAGGCACTCTTTTAGCTCTGACAGGTCAAGTCTGCTGGAAGAAACCCTTCCTCTCATTCCCTTGGACCCCGTGCAGGATTGTTGCTCCCCGTTGCTTGGCTGACAAGCATCACCTCCAGCCTTGGCCTGACTGCAGCCTTTCCTGGCTGTGCCAGAAACATGAACACACTCTGGTTTACATTCTTCCATTTTTCTTTTAATTCCCATCCCTGGAAAATATCTTCCTGCTGAAATTCCATCCTGATACTGAACAAAAAGCAAATTTCACCTGTTCCCCCTCCTCTTCTCGCAGCAGTTTTGAGGGATTTCAGCAGGATGGAAATTTTGGCTTGGTGTCTGTCCTTTCACAACATTACCATGAGTTTTGACAGAGCAGAGCAGTCAGTGGGCAACCACAGGAGATGTAGATTGAACATTAGATTGGCAGAGTAATTCTAGGGGGTAGAAGCACGTTGAGGTCTTGCTTAATCTGGGAATTGGAATTACAAATCCGAGTGATGGTGCATTGGCAGAGCAGGGCAGTGGGACCATGATCTGGCTGCTTGTCCTTCTTCAGAAATAAAGCCTCAGGAAGCTTTCTCTGAGTGATCCAATCTAGTAGATATACTGTAACCAGAGCCCAAGAAATCAATTATTGACTGCATTGTCTGTTTAATTTGGAAAGCTTGATGGTGAGTTGTATCTTACAACCTTGGAAACTTTATGGATTGCAATGAGGAAACAGACCATAATGCAGAGTTATACAGAAAGAAGTAGTTTTTGATCAGATTATTTAAGCTATTGGCAGTTTGTTTTAAACTACCAGCACTGGACTGTTTATTCTTTTTGTGTTAATAATGCAATATTTGGGCTTTAAACTTGTTTGGTACTCTCTAGGCATTATAGACTATTCCCTGACTGAGGTGGTGCAGAAATCGCCAAAAGAATATTTTCTCAGATAAACACAGTCTTTCTTTCTGTCAATGAAATATACTTATCAGGATAATTTCTCATCTTTAGCCTTTTCTTGCTGCATTTGCAACAGGCTGGAAATCAATTAAGCCTCGAATTGCTTGGATGTTTATTTAGAGGAAAGAAACACATTTATGTAAATCAAACTATAAAAAGATCAAGAAGCTTGACAACTGTGAAGTGTTGAGAGGATCTCTAAAAATATCAAATAAGCAGCATGTTAGAGTGCAGCTCTGCAGACACTCAACCTTTTCAGGCTATCAAAAAGTCAACTCAGCATCCAGGGAGTTAATGACAAACAAAACTGGCTCTCTGGGGAAGCAGAATAAACGGTGTGAGGTTTGGTCCAGATCTTTTTTCGATTGTTCTCTGTAGCACAAGAGTTTGTCAGGGATTTCTGGAGTTCTGGAGGCTGGTTGAAGAGTGGATTGTGGGCATCTGGACTGCAAGAGGCTTCAATCATCTCAACACATCCAGGACACTTTTAGCTTGTAGAGCACACAGGTGCTCTGGGATGTTTGCCATTGCCAGGTGAAAAAAAATTCCTGCAATGAAAACTTCTGTGTTTTAAGTTGAACAAAATAGTTTTTGGGAGACTTCTGGGTTCCAGGATTGGATTTGTGGATTGCAGCATTTATCCCAATTGCATGCCAGAATGGTGAAAGCGTGAGGGATGGGATCCCTCAAATCCCAGTGCTGGCAGATTCAGATAGTCAGTCTCTTTTCATTTGCTCCTTTTGAGGCTAAAGTATTCTGTGTAAATACATTACTCCTGACCTGATTTTCCCTTGACCCAAAGAAATACATTGAGCTAAATCAGTATATTGTGGGTCCCTTCCAATGTGGTGTATTCTGTGATTCTGTGAAATTACTTCCCCTTTTCTGTTTCACAAGGAGATCAGAATTTTGAATATTCTGCTCATTCCCTGACTTCTTAAAATAGCCATAAAGTCTTAGACCTCAAAACACCGATGGAAACAAGTTCTGATGAATCCCTACCAAAATGTTCCCCTTGAGAGAACAATGCTGGTGGTGATTTCTGCCCTTTTCTCACCTTTTGCCCCGTACTCACTGGTGTTGACTGTGCCAGGTCTGCTTTGGAAAAATCCCACCCAGAAGGAACTCAGGAATAACAGGGATTTGACAGCCTAACTGGCCAGCAGGAATTTGTGCATGTTTCTCTTGTAACTTAATTGCTGTGTGGAAATTGGGAAAATTGCTGCTACCCAGAGAGGACAGAGGAGGAAAGCCACTGAATTTTGGGGCAGTGCCTCCATGTGCCAGCAGCTCCTGCTCTGGCTCCCAGCTCTGTCCCTGTCCTTGGGAGCTCATTGTTCCTCTGAACATTGACTGATATCTCTGTACTGGACCTGGGGTTTGGAATGGGGAGAAGAATGACCCCTGCAACGCTGGCAATCACTGTAAAACTTAAGGGAATGAACTTTAACAGCAAATATTTTATCTTCTTGACAAGTAAACACTTCAGAGTTGCTTTCGAAGGGTAATAAAAATGGAGTGGCTTAAAGAAAAGAGGGGAAGAAAAAGGACATATTTTGTATTTCAGAGGTTTGCTGGCAGGTACTAAACTGGTGTAAATCAACTGTGCTCCCTTCAAGTCAGCAGAGTTCTGGTGATTTATATCAAAGAGGAACTTTGCATTTAACTGTAGTCCACCCATGGAAAGAATGCTTTATGTGGAACTGTTTAATTTCTAATAAAGTAGAGTTAATTTTGACCAAAATGTGAAACAGAATCAGAAATTAAAGAGAGATGAAAATGGAAGTTACATATGTACCCATTAGGGGAGAAAGATCACACTGTGCACATTTCCTCTGCTGGTTGGGGTGCACCTGCAGGGCTTTCTATTCAGCTATTGCAGAGGAAACTCAAGTTAATTAAAAACTTTTTCCTCTGTTAAAGAAAAAACACGTTAATTTCAAGTTTCATTAGAACCTGATGACAAAAATCAATGGCTGAAATCAATAGAAAGCTGCTTTTCTACCAGAGCTCTGTCACAGCCTAAAGGCTCTGTCAGTGGAGGGAGTGAATTTACATGCTTGGAATTGTGCTCTCCTGGAATTGGGTAGCAGATAGATGTGTTTAAAGGAGTGCTGGGGATGGTGGTTAGTGCTTGAATTCTGCTTGGCAGGGACTGACCTGATGTCTGATACATTGGATGTAAAAACCTTGAGGTGCTTTAAGCAGGGAATTGAATTTCCCTCAATAATTCCAGCCTGTGGATCAGGTCTGTGGTACAGTGGCAGGTTTTACCTGGGAAGACAAAGGCAATGATCATGTGATTGCAAGTCTCCTCCTAAGGCTTGAGATAACAAATATATTCTGCTTTTCTTTTAAATGCAAAGGTGGACAAGGTCACTCTCTTTACTGAATTTGAGGAATGATGACTTCAGTTGCCTGTAATCTCTCATTTGACTCTCTGGGACGAGAACATTTAACATGATTTTTTAAGAGTAAATCATTAGCAGAACAGACCTAATTATTAAACCAGGGATGTGGATATAAGTCTTGTAAGAGATGGACATGCAGAACTGCTGTGCTCTCAGTGCAGCTTTGAACATTTGCATGTTTGATACCTGAGTCCTCAAACACCCTTAGTAGATGCCAGACTTTCTTCAGGCTTTGATTTTTCATTTTTAAAAATACAAGAAAAGAAAAAAAAAATCAAATAGTTGTTTCTCGTGAATTATGAGGAGTAATTAAATATAACTTTAACAGTGGCCTCCTCATAGTGAAACAATATGGAACCTTGATGACAGTGTGAGAGGTGACAACTTCTGCCACATTAAATGGCCAAAATACCAAATTAATTCTTAGTCCAAAGTACTTGCAGAATTTAATGAAGGGGGAATCAAGCCAAATCAAATTATCCAGTCTTTACAAAGGGGTCAGACTCGCCCAAGGTCAAGTCTGGCACATGTACCAGTGTTCTCTCTTCATTCCAGGTTCCTCTCTTGTACTCCACTGCTTGTCTACAGGACCAGACTTTTTCTTGTAGACCAATCTTTCTCATTTTACTCTCTCAGGCTGCAGTCTCCCAAGGTAATTAGGATGTATTCTAATTAAGATTTGTTAATTTGAAGAGAAGAGGCCATTATATACCTTGGATGGGAAATTCTATATGAGGGTCAATTATTATTATCATGATTATTATTAAGCATTTCAGACTGTCTATCTGCTCTATTGACAACCTATTTGCAATCATCATTTTTATATGAATATTCATAAGGACTGTAGAAATATAAAATACGATACTTGGCAATATTTATGCAATTAAATAGACATTTAAATTCTTCTGGTAGTAGTGGAAATTAAAATCTTCATACTGATTAGAAGAAGGTTAGACTCTATTAATCTTCACCATCTATACACCTGTCCCTGTAGCTATCTGTCCTCTTTAAATGTTTCAAAGGTGTTCATCTGTGCCCTTGAATTATAGAATAATTTAAACTCTTTTATCATAGTGTAAAATGACACAACTTCTTTGAAAAAGATGTATTAATAGATCTTATTTACATAAATATCCACACTGATGTCTTAATCTCTTAAAAATGTCATTTTTTTTTAATGCAATCACAAGATGCAACAGCTTTTCAGTGTGGAGAAAAGTGTCCCATTTGAACAAGCCAAAAAGAGTAAGGAGAGATTAGGCCTCTGCTTGTTTTGTAGATAGAAATTTCATTTGCATAAGACCCATAATTATTCCTCAGTTTCTGAAAGTGCCAAAAGTTAGTTTTCTCTGGAGTTATCCTCTAGGTCATTGGAGCATCCCTCCTTTCCAACCTTTGCCCAGGGCTTCAGTGAGTTGGGGCTGTTTCTAATTTTTTCCTACACCATGAAAAAAGTCATCAGAATCCACCTTTGGTGTCATGATATTCTGCTCTGAAAAATCAGGCTCTTTCCTCTGCTCCTGAATCTTTCTCACTTTGCATCTCCTTCAGAGAACTGGGAGATCGGCAGCAGAATTTTTGCCCCGGTGAAATATTGTATTTATTGAACTTTTGTTTGTGTTTTCCAGCTATTGTCAGGAAAGAGAAAGAAGGGCAGTGGTAAAAGCTGGCTTCAAACATTGCTGTCTATTGTGTTTGACCAGACAATACTGCTGCCTTCATTTGGAGTATCCTTCAGAGTGCCTGTTCACCCTTTGCATAGCCCTGAGAGTCCATTTATTCCACACATCAATTACACACTTGACATTTTAACACCGTGTCTCTGATTTTAATGGGTTTTTAGGAACTGCATTATGATTAGGGGAGAAATGCTTTGTTCAGGAAAGGAGACACCAATCACTTACATAAAGAAGAGAAACATAAATTACAAAAGGTTAAAATTAATGTAGCTGCAACTCAAGGAAAATATAAAATACCTGTAGAATTTCTTTCTCCTGTGTAAGTGCAGAAAGTGCACTGCTGCTGTGAGATGTGAATCTTTTGGGGAGCTGGTTATTTCATGGTTATTACATGACTTTAACATTATTTGAGGGACAGTTCAGCAGAATTAGAATGGTTCTGAAATCACTGTAAGTGTTTTTCTGAGTTAAAGAAATTCCCAAGTGGTAATCTGATGTTTTCAGCTTTCCCCTTTGCAAGATCTGTTGTTTAGTTTGAAAACCAACTTATTTCTGAAATCATCCTTTTGGGGACTTGCCTCTTAGAGAGCTGTGCTATTTGTTTATTTCTTTCAATGAAATATTTCAATAGCAGAGATACTTTTTTTTTTAATAACTTGAAATTTTTGAGTGCTATTTAAACTGCCTCAGTCACAGAATCCGATGACAAGTCATCGTTACAACAAATTTGCTGGTATTTGATTGCTGCTGCATCTCAAAAGCTTTTGTATTCATGGAACTTGATAGCTGGACTTTCACCCTCTGCTGAGTTTATTAATTAGTGTTTGAACTTCACAGAGGGTTCCTAAATTTGCAGAAACTGGAGAAGAGAATGTTTGACAAAAGAAAATTCTTTTAATTGGTTGCTATCTGAGAATAAAGAAAAGGAAAATGTGTGCAAAAAAGCTTCAGAGAAGTACAAGAAGTCAGACATTATTTTACTTATTCTTTCTTCTTCAGGTGGTGCTTTAGCTACTTTAGAAAGCTCTTGAGCTGTGAGATTTTTCAGCCCCTGTGAGCATCTATATCAGGATATACTCAACTTGCATTAAACAAGATAGAGTTTACCCAGAAAAAATTAGATGAAAAGCAATCTATCCAGTCTGCAGGCCAAGTCTAACCAAGTATTTTCTTTTGGCCATTAATAAGAAAAACAGGGTGTATGTAAATTTAATTTTCAGTGAACCGAATTTACACATGCAAGTGAGGGAAAAATTCATCCCTTTGGGAAGTCTGTCTCTAAACTCTATGGCATGAGCCTGGAAGTCTGCTATATATGTATTAATTTCAGTTACTCTGGGTGGAAGGGAATGAGTTTACATGGAATAATTCCATTTAACCCATGTGCATGTGTCATCCCTTATTCAGGTTATTTTGCATATTCCTCTCGGAGTGTCCGTGGGAGATGAGAACCCATTGCCATTTGAATCCAGGGAAATTATGACTAGATTTTTAAGAGTGTATTGTAGCAGACTGGAATTCACAATGCAGTACAGGATTAAGTCTCCATAATAATACCAGTGTGGCTCTTGGCCTGCATTAGGGTTTCATACCTTGGCCAGGTGTTCCACTGACAGGTGTGTGAGGAGCTCACTGGAGGTGACCTCATGTTGCACAGGAAGGACACCAGGACAGAGTTCTGAGAGTCCAATTCTTCCCCCCCCAATATGGGTGGTGCTGCCTAAAAGAAAACTCAGGGAGAGGAAAAAAAAAAACTCTGAGGCAATTTAATTTTTGGAGGTCAGGTAAAAAAGGGATTTAATGATGCCTCTAAGGCAACAGGGTTACAAGACCTGTGAGTCCCTTCTCTGCCTTAGGTGTTACAATTTATAATACTGTCCCTCCAATCCCAGGTTTTTCCACCCCCTGGCTTTTGCTCCGATCCACCCCTTGGATATTGAGTCTGGGGTCGTTTTCTTCATCATCTTCATCTTCCTCGGAGCACAAAGGGCACACAAGTCACCCAGTCCTTGGCTATCTCTTGTGGTTTAGTTCAGAGTACAAGTGTTCTTAATCAGAAGAGGCCTATCTTGAAGAGAAGTCTAAATATTCTAGTGGAATTCAGGGGGTAGTTGATATGGGGAACATGGAATGGGGTAAAAGGGTTGGGGTATGAGTTTGGTTACTGTGCTAAGGGTAAGGGAATAAATACTGCTGCTTCTAAAACCTACATTTTCTACAGAACTACTTAAAAAATTAGAAAAATCAAAAAATCAAA
Source organism: Lepidothrix coronata (assembly GCF_001604755.1). Lineage (NCBI taxonomy): Eukaryota > Metazoa > Chordata > Aves > Passeriformes > Pipridae > Lepidothrix > Lepidothrix coronata. The sequence goes on from NW_016690231.1 coordinate 3,039,533, forward strand.
AAGACTCTAAGGCATCAGTGGGAAGGTGGCAGAGCAGAGCTCTGGCCTGAACCATGACCATTAAGGTCACTGTCACTCACAATCCATTTCCTGATGCTCCTGAGCTGCTTGGGGGAGTGATCCCAACACTCTGGAAGGGAAGGTGTGACTGCCTTGCTGCCTGTCACTATTTCCAACCAAAGGATCAGAAGAGTATATGAGATGTCACTGTTAAAGCTTCCAAATGGAAAAAAAAAAAAAATCTCTCAGGAGATGAGAATCTGTTTCTGATGTGAAATATCTTTTTTTTTTTTTTCCTGCTGGAATTACTTCTGACTTGTGAATGAAAATGAGAAGTTTTATGGTGTTGCTGTTTCATGTACTTAAATTCTGATATGACAGACTGTACTATCGCTACAGGAAGTAAATTAAATCCTCATCAAAGTGTTATGCAGAGCCTCTGGGCTGGGCTGTGCAGGGCACAGTGCATAAATTGTATCGCTTGGCCCAAGGCACTATAAATCATCTACACTTCTAGGTACAATTTCCTCTGTGTTTTCCCCAGCTCCAGTGTGCAAATAAGGAAGATGAGCAGAAAGTTACTGGTTTATTCAGCTTTGGCCTCAAGACTCAAACCAGCAGGTGATTAGAAGTTACAAGGAATTTTACGAGTAAATTTTGAGCTCCTTCCGATGGTTATCCGGTTTCTGAGCGCTTAACGTGTATCCAAATCAGATTTTCAGTGCTTAGGAACGTGTTGAAAATGAAAGTTGCAGTTCTCTGAAACTTGTTTGCAGGTATGGGATCATTAGGGGAAAAGCTTTGTACCGGATTTCAGCACAGATGTGGCCACAGGTGCTGTGTTAGGGGTAAAACAGGGCACAAACTGCACCATCCAAACCTCTGCTCATCCCACAGCACACCCACAAAACCCATGGATGGGGATTAAATGTACAGCAACTGCTGCTTGTTGCATCTCTGCAATGGGATATCTGCATAGACTTCTAAATGATGTTTATATTCTCTTCCAAGCTGCAGTAGAAGTACGTAGATTAAACTACATGTAAGATCATATATACAAATATTGGGGATGTCTTGGTGGCTGTAAATTCATAGGGTCACATATTGATCTTTTGATTTAGTTATATAGTGTCTTATTGAGTAAGTGCCACAGATAGAAGTTAAACTTCTAAACTACTGTCTTTATTAATAAGGGTATCTGGATGTCAACTGGCAAATGGAACTGTGTTGTTAAACCTTTTTTTCCCATTTTTTTTATCCAGAGAAGGAGTGCTGAGTTGCAATAAAATACTAAGTTTCTCAAAAAAAAAAAGGAAAAAAAAAAGGACAACCTCCTCATTTCTTCCCACAAAGTAAACACTAACCATAAAAGGAAGACCTTTTAGTGCAAATCTATTTTTTCAATAAAAAATAAAATCTGTTCTAATGATTTGGAGGAAAACCATAGGGCCATTAATATGTTCAGGTGTTCATACAGAGCAGTTTTTTTCTGCTAAATCTGGGCAATTACCCTCCCTTGTGATGCATCTAATTGATGTTACATTTACAGTAATAAACACCAAGTACACATTTGACTTATATTGCACTGATATTTAGAAACTATACCAAGGTGTTGTGCCTGAAGGTTTACTGGCAGAAGTAAATATACAACAGACACGCAGGGGAAAGAAAATAATAATCCATTCCTGGTGAAATTTACTTTCCTGCAGTGTTCAGCTCCCAGGACCTGTTCAGTGCTCTGTGCTGCTTCAGCTGTGATGTGTTAAACTGTTGTGTCCATGGCTGAGGAATTAACACACAGACACTGTCCAGCCTGCTCTGGTTTCTGGAAGTGCTAAACCATAACAATCTGGAGGGTCAGGGACCACAGGTTATGCCCTCAGAGGTGTCCATACAGCCTAAATTAGAATTAAGAGAAAGACCTTCATAACAGTTGCACAGGTTTCCTCCCAGGGAACCAGCAGAAGGACAAGAGGGCTCGGTCTTAAGCTGTGCTGGGGGAAGTTTAGGTTGGATATCAGGAAGAAATTTTTTCCAGAGGGAGTGATCAAACACTGGAATGGGCTGCCCAGGGAGGGGGTTGGTTCACCATCCCCGGAGGTGTTTAAGGTGAGACTGGATGTGGCATCAGTGCCATGGGCTGGGAACCACAGTGGGGTTGGATCAAGGGTTGCGCTTGATGATCTCGGAGGTGTTTTCCAGCCCGGTTGGTTGTGATTCTGTGATTCTGTGATTCCATATGCATTTAAAATGCAAGGTGTGGTGCTGCCTTTCTGTACTGAGAGGTTTTTGTAATTGTTTATGGAGTGCTTGTGGGTCTGTTACATCAAACTGCAGGATTGCCAGGCTTGAGCTGCAGTTACGGTTTATTAGCTGATAACTGTCCAATTATTAGAATATAGATAATGAAGGAGAGAAATGGCTCTGTTTTTATCACTTCATGTAATTACACAACTTTCTGGGGCATGTTGCTTTCCCTAAATGGCTGTAAAGCTGAAAAGACATACTTTATTGCTTGTAGCAGGAATTATTCCCCTAAACGTTATTTTGAAGGAGTCAATATAGCACAGAATTACTGAACCTTCAGAGTACTGAGATTGAACCATGGCCAAGCGTTCTCCTGAGTGCCTCCAAAGGATAAACTAAGAAGAGAACAAGAATCTAGTTGTTGTAAATATGAAGTAACAGTTTAATTTAGTGAGCACTGAGCACTTTAAGCATGTGTGTAGTCCTACTGTTTTAAGAGAGTAATCCCTCACACATAATTACTGCTGGTCCTAATACTGCTTTGACTAGCTCCTTAACAACTCTAGGATGATTTTTTTCAGGTTCTTAGTGTATCTGAACGTGTCAGTTGTTCCTGGTTTTGGTCTTTAGGCCTGTCTTTTTGCTGAAATCAGCACAAAAAACACCTGTGTCTCGGGGGAAGGCTGAAATAGTAAACACCTTGAATCCTTCAGTCTTCTCTGTTGCCTCATATTTGCTCTTTTCCTTTAAATAATCTCTGTCTTTGCCATCTTCTCACAGTACTGAAAGAACTTTTATCTCTGATATTCCTTGCCAGCAATAACTCGCTCATAACCTTCGTTTTTCTGATTGTGTACCTGTCTAGATGTTTCATACCTTCCCATTCCTCCTTTATGCTCTGTTCTTTTTAGATTTGTAAAGCTCTTTAAAGAGTCATGACGAGTGTTTTTCCTTTGTGGTAGATTCTTTTGCCTTCTTGTTTTTAACAACTGCCAATTCTTCTGCACTTCTTTTTCCCTCAGAACATTTTCCCCAAAAAATCCAACCCACTAATCCTTGGAATCTGTTGAGTTTCACTGTTCTCATTGCACTGCTCTTTCCAATAGAGAACTCAGACAATTTCTTGATTCCCCTCCCAAATTCCTTTCTACTTTGGAATTCTTACTCACCTTCTCCTATGAGTTAGAATCAAAGTTATGGCACCAGGAACTTCCTCTACCATCTGGACAAATGACTCTGTCCCTGAAACATAGCAAATGCCTTCTGCTCAGCCTGCATTTTCCAAACTTTCTTCAAGCCATAGTTTGGTAATAAAATCTGGCTTTACAACTTTGTCCTTCAGATTTACTTGTTAACTCTAATTAGGCTTGATTTTCCTCTTTATGTACTGGTAACTTGCAGATTCCAGACCCTTTCCATGATGTTCTTTAACTTTTGGGAGAAAGAGGAAATGCTTAAGGCTGGATTTACAAAGAATGAGTCATCTTTCACTTGATGTTCTTACAATTAAGCAGATAAGACAGCCTCAAAGCAAAGAGAGTCAATATTATTGTCATCCCTATTTTGTAAAGGGGACTTGAGACTCTGCTTGTCCAAAGGTCATTCTTGATATCTGTGGAGGATTTGAGAATTACATTAAATCTTAAATCTAGTCCAGTATCTAAGTGACAAGTAGTTTTTTCTTGTATTAACCTAGTTCTAATTCACTTTTTTACAGTTTATCCAATTTTGATAAAATTTTATGAATAGCCTCACATTTAGGGGGTTTTAAGCCTTGATGAGGAATAAATTGCCTTAAGAGTTTCTTTGGAAAGACAGATTATGGGTAGAAAGATAAAAATGTGGGTGTGAGATTTAAGTGAATCAGAAATGATATTTCTGCTTCAAATGTTTATATAGCTGACTTACCTGCCCACAAGATTTATATATATATATATATGTATATATGTATGTATGAATGGATATGCTCAATCTTACATGCTTGAATGGAGCCTGACTTATTTTGAATGTTGGTGGATGTGATAAAACTATTGAACCTATTTTCTAGACCCCATGAAATTAGTCCCTGTAGGGACTCAGCTGTTCATAAGTAATAATGTCCATAATAAACACATGAAGAACTGCCCAGAGGATCAAACCCGACATTTGATTCCCAAGCAGCGCTGAATTTTGCTCATCCAACTACCAAAATGTGGATAATTAAAAAACTAATTTCCCCTGCCAATATTCAGAACTAAACAGCTGCAGAGATGGGAAAGAAGGCCAGAAAAGAAAGGAGAAGAGATGTTCATAATAGCTGGAGACTGGTAGCAGTGGCCAAAACAACAAATCAAAGAAACGTGTCAGTGTTTCTGCTGCTTAAAATGCACTGGGTTTATTCTTCTGTGGTAGAATTTCTGCTGAATATTGTCTGACAAATGTGCCTTTGGCTTGTTTAATTGCATTTTAGTATTTGTCATGCAGTTTGGGAATGGCAGCTATAGGCTAAGACCTTTTTTTTGCCTGGCAACACACCAGCTGAAAGCAAAGGGATGTCTAACAAGGAGGTTAAAATGACACAGGGATAAAATGAGCAGCATGTAGATTCAGACATGCACCTGTAAATTGTCACCCCGCCCTGGATAGCAAGTGTCTCCCAGCCCTTTGCTGAAGGCAGCTGTATAGAACATTGCATTTTACAAGTTAAACATGAGATCCTCAATTTGGAACTGTTAATATCTGTGTTGGAACCAGGTAACAAAGGTAAGAAACTATATTCTTCCTTTCTTCTTTTGCAGGAATGGTCATATTTCCTCTCCAAAGCAAGGTTTCCTCCACGCTGGTTCAGCTGTACCTGGTGAGTAAAAGATCCTTACTCCAGCCTTTTTTTATCCCTCTTCTCCCCTACAGGGAAATGAAGTTCAACTGAAGACTAGAAGGAGAAAAAGAGCTGTAGTTTTATGACAGTTTCATGCTGTGGAAGTTTATATCAGGAAAACTGAAGCTTTGCAAGCATGGCATTTATTCAGGGTTTTTTTTTCATAATTCCCAGGGTGAAATACAGTAAAACATGTAAGCTGAGCAATTAAATTAATGAATAGTGTCACTGTTGTTTTAGTAATTTAATATAAGATGTAGAGGGGGTGATGACTGTGGAATGATTAATTTCTGATGCACCCCCACAAATTAGCATTCCTTGGGCTTGCTTTTGTGTGTGTAATTTTGCACTTCAGCAGAGAATTATAAACTGCAATTGGTTTCAACCAAAAATACAAAGGCTCAGTGGCCTCCTCACTGCATGGCAGAACTGTGCTAAGAAATTTGCTTCCACTTGATGCCTTTGAGAAGACAGATGATCAAGGGCTCAATATTCTCAATGACATTTAAATGATGGATGTAGCAAGAGTGCAGTAGGTCCAGCAAGCCTGCTTAGGTTTCTGCAGTTTGGAGTGGCAGTGCTTAAAGAAATGAGGTTAGACTGAAATGGGCTGGTTGAAGGTCAGGAAAGTTCCCAATATTATAGAATAACATACCTGGATCCTTCACAAGAGGCAGGCTCTGATTAGAGCTTGCTAAAGAGTGGGACCCACCAGCTGTGGGGTTTTTCTCAACCTGAGCCCCCCAGAGTTGTGTGCTGAGTGCTGGATTGCTCTAGAAAATCACACTCTGGACTCCTTTCCTGCAAATAACAGTCCATCTTTTGTGAAATACTTGCAGCTAAACCCTTCTCTCACCATGGGGGAGGGCAGGATGTTAAACTTCTGCCTCCTTTGGCCACTCGCTAGACCAAAGTGCACCAAAAACCGTAATTAGTTATATGAGACACTTTTTCTGGTCTCCCTTTGTGCCTCACACGTAGGGCCACAATCTTCTTGGCTCACTTGCTGTCCCAGGTCCTCCTCCTCCTGCTGCCCTTGGCCACAGGGTCAGGAGGACATCCCAGGGCTTTTGTAGCCTGGTGGCTGAGGGAGTCCAGTGAAGCTGGATGGGTCCCTTTCCACTGGTGAGGGCAATGAATCTCCACTCTCCGTCCTGCAGAGGAGCTACTAAGCTGCTGTGCAATTTGGGCACTGGCACCAGGGGTAGGAACCATCTCCCTAATCTTTGGTGCTTCTGAGCAAGTGTTCACTTAACATTTACAGAGTTTTCAGTGCAATGTATTGGAACTGAATTAGTTTTGAGGGACCAGATTTATCTTGCAAATACTTGGATGTTTAATGTGTGCAGTTCACATCCTGCTGCAGATTAACTGTCACCAGTTCCCACATCAGCTCAGATATATGTCCAACAGTCTCTGCTGTGACTGCAGCATGGATATACTGCACTTTCCAATGGGAAAAACAGTGCTCCCCTCCTCAGCAGGGTTGCAGTACAGTAAGAAACACTGTTAGGTCTGTTAGAACACTATCAAAGAGTGATTAGATGGATCCCAGCATAACATCATATAATATTTAGGAATCTCAGTTCCCAGGAATCTTATCTTGATTCAAACACCAAAGGCTATCCCAGGTCAGGGATGGACTGACCTGGTCAGGTCACATGTGGGTAAGGGGGAGACACTGGAATAAATGCACTGGGATAAAAGCTGTACAACTGCACTCCAGACCTGTTGGCTATAGGGCATAAAACTTGCCCCCATTTTGCCACAGGCTGCATGTCTATTTTCAGATCAGAAATTGAGGAATAATTAAAATGGCATACAGCAGTATTCATAACTTCCTAAGGATGTGTTGAACATATGAGGCTCTCTTGTCTTTGGTTTTTGTAATTTTGGTTTTTGTTCTCTGCCTTTGGAGTATCTGCAGGGTTTTCTTGCATTTGCAGGGAATTTACATTTTAAATTGCTTGTTATGTGCTCTCTTTCCACTGCTCTAATTTCTCAATGTCATTTTGATTATTAGCAATTTTTTTTGTACAAGTCAGGGTACTTTGCTCATTTCTAGCTGCATAGCTTTCATTTTCCCCAAAAATCTATTAACTTTCCAATATGCTTTAGTATCTCTTTCTATAGGCAGATGTTTAATTTTCAGTTGTTCCTTTCACTTGCAGACTAGCTTGTTTTATCTAATTATTTCTCCTTTTAAAACTTTATAATTAGAGGGAAATGGGAAGACACATTCTATCTGAATTTTTCATATTTATGAAGTTTATTTTAATTGACACAGCTCTTCATTGAAAAACACATGGTTCTTTTCCAGCTCTTGCTTTTCTCCAAGGTGAGCTGGAGGGGATGGAGACCATCCCCTGTCGCCAACAGAAGCTGGGCCTCCTACAGGGAGCCCTGCACAGCACCAGCCTCCAGCTCTTTCATCTTCTTTGGCTTCTCTAATTCGAGTTTCTGTGTAATGTTTATTCCTGGCCCCCATTGCTCACAGGCACTTTGATCCTTGCAAAACCTCTCGAGGAAAAAAAAAAATCCACAATACATAGAACACCAGCACAGTCACTGTCTCTGTTTCTTAATGACATTGAAGAGCTTTTCTAAAATTAAACAAGTGTCTTGCACAGTTTAGTTGGTTCTAGGCAAGGCTTCAGAAGATAAGAGTTTGTGTCAGACGCTGTTGGCTTGTAGCCACATGTTTAGTTGATGTTGCCTTCTTGCCTTTCTCTGTCTGCTTGCTTAGAATTTCATTTACATGAAACATGGCACGTGATTTTATGACAAATAACTGCAGGAATTTGAGTGCTGTCTCCCTTTTCCCAAGTAAGCACTAATACAAATTCCAAGGTGTGGGCATTACGGAGGTTGGTGCCTCCTCAGCTGGGTGTGAGTCTCTGTGACTGCTGATGGGGTTCTGATGAAATGCTTGTGGTTGCACCTTTGGGAATGAGTCCTATTTTGGGGAAAATTTCGAGCACAGGCTGAACCAAGTGGACTTTTTCCTTAGTGTTTCAAAATGGGGCTGTTAACGGTGGTCTGGAGGTGTTCACTGTCACACTCAGTGGATTGCACAAACTTAGGCAAAAAAATGCTCTTTCTGTTGGAGAAAGAGAGGCAAGGAAAACATGAAGACACATCAAATCTTTGTTCTGAAAAATTCAGATTTATGCCCCTTAAGAATATAGCTTTTACACTGACTATTTCTCTTCTACTGAATTTAATGGATCTCCCCAGTACGGTTAAAAGAGCACCAAATATTTTATAGCCACAAACAGCAGCTGATTCTATGCACAGGCTTCCATTTGTGGTTGGACCATCACTAATATATATTTGCTATTTATTTGTTGGATTTCAGCAAAAGTCAGTTTGTAGGAATGGCTTTTATTACCTCCAGCAGTTTACAGCTCTATAATTTTTCCTTACATGCTCATTCAATAGAATACCTGTTTCCATTACAAATGAGAAAGAGGCTTATATAAGGGGTTTTGTGCCCTAAATTTCATTTTCAGTGAGTCCTAGAGCTGTAGAGATTGTTAGATACCATAGTTAGATAACAATTCCTGCTTGATTTTCCACTGCCTTTGGGGATACCTGCGTTGTATCCACGATCACTGGTCACTGCCAAGTGAGAAGACAGCTAATACAATATATCACACATGTATATAACTGCCTAGGACACACAGGCATTCTCAAGTTTGGGTTTGTTTCATTGATGAGGTCTCTGCCTTCCTAATTTGAGCTTCTAACTCAAATCCCAGACGATACTGAAGAATTATTTCCCCTATTAACAAGAGAGAGCCCACTAATATCCTTTATAGTGCAGATGTTATCTCTCCTCAGGGCAGCTGCTCAGCAGTGCTGGTGATGCTGCCCCAGATGCAGCTCTCTAGCAACCCCTCCTGTAAAGTCTTGGGCTGAAGCTCTTGGCTAGAACCTCTTTTCATCTGGCTTTTCTTTACTCTGTCACCAGACCATGCATTAAAAGCTGGCTCATTCCCTTTGCCTTCAGGAATGCTGGCAGGGGCGGGTATCACCTGTGAGGTCTGATTTTCATTATTAATTCATCCTAATGTGTGGTTTTGCCCTTTTCCTTTTCTTTTTTTTTTTTTTTTGACTTTCAGGGAGTCTGACAGGACAAGAGAATATGGTCAGTTTGTATAAACAGCCAGAGATTTCATCAGGAAACACACAGAGAAAGAGAAAATAATAAACACAAAGGATTCTCTTACTCTATTAATATGCATGACAGGAGCTGTTTCCTGAGGCATGTCTTTATTTTAATAGAGTAATTTAGAGTATTTTTGAAAACATATGCAATTAGCATTGATTTTTTTTTTTCACCATGACATTACTTAAGGTACCTAAATGAGAGCCTGAGATGCAGTTTTCTTGTATTTGAGACATTAGTGCATCATTTAAACTTCACTTTCTCAGGTGTTTGATGCTTTTTTTCAAGCTCACACAAACATCTTTCTCTCACTGTACCACAGTGGTGATTAATGTATTTTCTGAAAGAGTGAAATTCCTACAAATCCTTTTTATTTCTGCTACTTTTATTGGGTATCAATGCCCCGTTGTGCTGTGCTTTACACAGGTGCACATTTTCAAATTGCTCAGGGTCGGCTTTCATGTGACCAATTAACCAAATTCTCAGAGGTTTGTAAGCAGTTGTGTCTGCAGTTTGGATCTCAGGAAGCTGTTTTTCTCTGGCTACTTTCCAGAACACAACAGCAGACCACAAGGGCACATTCCCCTGGCCTGTCTGATTTGTGTCTCTGTTTTTAATTCAGTGATGTTCCCTCCTGGAGCCACTCTCCGGGGTTTCTCCCCAGCAAAGAGTGCTGGGCTGTGTCTTCTCCCTACAGACCTACAACCCCCATTTCAGATGTAATGCAACCATCTCTGCTTTCCAGATGGTTCTGCAGAAGTGACCCCAAATAACTTTCAGATTGAACAGTGTAGGTCCCACACTGGCAAGATGTGCCAAGAGCATCCTGGTGTGCCATTCCTGTTTCCCAAATGAGAAACTGAGGCACGGAGCTGATGAGCCTTTTTCAAGACCAAAGTAAGTTTGCTGCAGAACTAGAAACTCTAGGAATGTTGTCCAAATTTCTCTGTTCCTATGATTAATTTAATTCCTATAATTTTTGTATTTTTCTTTCATTAAACACTATGAATAAATTATACACTGAATTTATCTTTCCTGTTGTTTTGCTTTTGGGCCCGTGTCGTGGCATTAGGCAGCAGACAGCACTGCAGACTCTGAATTGCCCTGGCAGGTGAGCTGACAGCAATTACAGGAGTTTCCAGAGCTGACTCTTGATTTAAGATCTCCTCCCTTACCCTTCCCTCTGCAGCTGCAGAACGGTGGTTTTTTCCATTTTTCATTCCTATGACATCTCACTGAAGGCAGAGAGGTGACGTTGCAACTAATGCTGCTGTGAGGATTATCTGGAGAGACTGATGGGCCCATCCCTGCTTTCCTGGGTGGAACAAACTTCCAGCACTGCAGGAGAAAAAGTCTCTCAAGTTCTTTGTCAGCCTCATGTTTTCAGCTCTCAAAAGCTCAGGAGAACTGCTGTGGATGATGTGCCCAGGATTTTTCAGATCTGAGCTCTTCCTAACACTCTCTTCTCTCCCTTATTTATGTGAGGTAGAGGCACACGTTATTTCAACCCCAAGAGGAAAAGGCCAACTCTTTTTGACATTTCAAAACCAGATGAAAAGCAGACTAGATAGTTTAAATACTGTATTAAGGCTCTCGCATTAAAGATTATTATGAGTTTATGAATGTCATTGTTTTCACTGGTTTCCTACCTGAAACTTTCAGATGAAAGCCAGAAGATTGTCTTAAAATTAAGACAAAATTGTTGTCTGCTCAAATCTAATCAGTAGAGCCCAACTCATTTGCTCCAAATGCAGTCCAGGCACACCCTAACCATCCAACACACAGACTTTGGGACCCTCATCTGAGGCAATGCAGTTGGCTAGAGATGGATCACTGGGCACTGTCTGGGATGAGGGGAAGCCTGGAAAAAGTGGGGAGCTCCTCAGTCCCATCACTTGATGAATAAAGCAAAGAAAAGCCCAGACATGCCCAAGGACTCCAGGTGGGGAGTGAAGAGTGTGCCTCAACTAAACTGAATTTACTTGTGTTTTCCCTTGTTCTCTGAAGAAATTTCAGTTTAAAAAAAAAGCAGAACAAAACAAATGAGGCAAAGTCAAGGTTTTTAGTTGGTATCAATCTATAAAAAATGTTCATATTCTCTTAAACACAAACATCCAAGTTCTGCCTCTGGTGAGGAGTCGCTCTGACCTCACTCTGCAGTCTGCTCTGGTGAGATAAAAAAGCTTGCAGCAAAGAGTTTGCGTTTTATTTCTTTTTGAACTGAATCAGAACGCTTCCCTTTTGTGGATAGGAGTTCCTGAGACCCCTGGGCTCCTGAGCCCTTGCTCAAGCACTGGAGCTCTCCTCTGTAGAAGTAGACCTGAAGATTTGGCAGTGCCCCATAAAACCAAAATTATGCTAAGTGAGACAAATCTTTTAAAAACATTACAGCAGGTAATTTTTTTTTATTTTGCAGGATATTGGAACTTATCCAATTTAGAAAGTATCTAGAAAATTGAAGAGTTAATTTGCAGTAAAGGTAGGAAAGCTTGGCCATGATGTTTGCAAGGACAATATCCAAATCAGTATCCTTTCTTAATTAAAGGATGCTTGCTGTCAGTGATGCTGATTTTTACAGTATTTTGTGGCACATGAAAACTGTGACATTCAGGCTCAAGTGGCCATTTTGCTGAGAGTTTAAATCCATGACTTTCAGTTCCTGTCCTAATTCATGTCCATGCCACAAGGGACAAGTGTGGGCACTGCTGGGAACACTCACGACTGTAAAGCAGAAAACACATCTGAAGACACAAACATCTTTAGAAAGGAATTTGGACAGCCAGTGCCCATTTATTTTTAATGGGATATAAATCCATGAATTTGTAGATGTCTCTGATAATCTCATTCTTGTTCATCTGGGAAATCTGCCAGCAAGTATGGCTGGAATCCTTCTGCTGGAATTGCTGTCATTGGTTTTCTTTGAAGGGAGAAGGAAGGGGATAGACTTTGCCAAACACCTTCCAAATGGGGCTGACCTAGAGCAGACACCCCCTGGAAAGCTACATTTTCGGGAACCTGTTTGAAGGGAATTGGGCTGTAGAACACAGATTTCTTCTGAAGACTGAACTTGCAAATCATTTAATGTCACCTTGGAGTGATACTTCATACAGTGACATTCATTGCTGCTCTGGCTTTCCCAATGACTCTATAAATTGCTTTTGCAAGCAGGAATTTATTGCATATATGCAATGTAGCTCTCTTATTTTGCCCCTCCATCACCCCCCTCAGCTCCTCCCTAAAGCAGATGTTGCTATAAAGTGATATGTCACTTGATCCTGAACTTTTCTTAATGAGGGTGGTGGCATTTTTAATATTTCTTAGAGGCAAGTGCAGCATCTGCCACTATAATTGTTTCACTAAGTCAATGAAATACATTGTAGCACAAAAAAAAAAATATACAGCTATAGTTTAATAGTTGTTGCTGCCCTTTTTCCACTGCAGAGCTGGATGGTTGTTCTCCAGATCCTACAAAACTCAGTTCTGTGTACTTCTTGTTATTCATGATGAACAAAAAAATCTCACAAATTTGAACAATTCTGCCAGATTAATTTGTCAGGTGACATTTTTACTTTATTTCTTTGTCCTCTTTCAAATTCTCCTCCTTGACCAGCCCTTATGCAGACCCACTGTCCTTAACCCAGATGGACTTTTTATGAGGCACATTTGGGTTTCCCTTCTAGTGTAGCTCCCTTAGAGTGAGATCTGCCATTCTGCTTTATCTGCTGAGATTTTTTTCTTTTTTTCTTTTTCTCTTTCAACAGATTCATAGAAAAGGATTCAGATAAATTCCCCAGGTACTCTCTATTGTCTTTGGGCTTTGGTTTCTTTGGGTTTCTACTGAAGAAGTGAAATTAAATTAAAATGTCTTGCACTTGCTTTCTACTATAGACAAAGGCCAAGTAAGATGTAAGACAGTCCATATTTTCTTTGACCTTGGTCCCATCCTTTCTTCCCCCTTCACATCTTATGTAAATTCTGTACTCTGTGCCAACACTGAATTTCTTTAATTATTCACAACATCAGTATATGGAGTTTATTTTTGCTATCACAGCAGAGCTCCTCAGTAATTTTCCTTATGCTTTTGAAAAATTGAAGTTGCTCATATCAATCACTCTGTGCTCTTACTCAATTAGCTGCTGTAAAAATATTTTTAGTCATCTGTTTTAAAGAACAAAATAATATCTCTGTCTCTGCAGACTCAGATATCCAGTGCTTGTGATTCTGCCATGACCCGCTGAATTGGTCATGGTTCACTAGGTCATGTTTTGAGGAGCTGCAGATGTTTGGACAAGGAGATTTAATTTGATCTGTTACAGTAATTTAGGCCAGCTCTGAACCCATGATCTGGATCCAGACCCAAATTCTGAAAATGCTGCCTTTCCCTCAGCACCAAAGTTATTAAATGATACATGTTTTATATATTTAGAATTGCTGTTTTCTACCTAGTCACAACTGCCCCTACAAAGCACTGATGTCACCACACCTTTTCTGTTATAAAATAACCACAGCCATCAGCATAATTCTCAGGGACGTCCAAAAAACCAATCGCGGCGCAGTATTTCATAACAAGTGTTTAATTCTAAATACTAATTAGCACAAAGGCATCTCTGAAATGAATGTCTGTTGCTAAGCCAACTCTCAGCAGTTGTGCAGTTTAAGCTCTGATTCCAGTAAGCTCAGCAGTAGCCTGAGGGAAAGGCAGGAGCTGTAACTAAAATTGTTTCAGTTTGTGAAGGCTGAAGAGACAAGACTTTGATATATTTGAGAAAAGATAATTGCAATGAACAATGATTTCCAGTTTTGTTTTAGCATACTGGTGAGGCATCCAATCTGTACAACCATCTATATTTTCCCAGATTCAATCAGATTATAAAATGTCTGCAGTCAGAAAGGGCTGTTGGTTATTACATTGTCTCTGGGGAAAGGAGTGTCTGGTAGAAGATTCTTACTTCATTTGGCTGCTGTTGACTCACCCAGCTGATGTTATTTGCATTTACACTAGAATTGAACCTGGCATTGAAACAATGAAATGTTTGTTCATAAAAAAGGACAAAGGCTATGTGGAAAACTTAGCTTTATGACAAGTGAGATAAATATCTGTAAAATGAAATTGTGGCAGGAAACGTAGACTTCTTAGAAAAAAAAAAGAAAAAGACACTGAATTGGATCTTAAATCTTCTAGGCTTAATATTCTGAACAAAACCCCTGAGAATTTATTACTGCATTATTTTGCATATCTCAAACCAGCATTTCAGTGTCCCACAAACAGAGACTTTTCTTGGTATCGAATAGTTTTTTTCTGTTTCTCGGTGACTCAGATTCCTTGTTTACCTCTACATCTCTCCAGCTGTCTCAGGACAGGAGGTTTCATTCCTGAGACTGCAAATATGTTTTCCTGCAAATATCACAGTGGAATTTAGAAAGTGATGTTTACCCATGTCAGCTGAACAAAAGCACTCAGAAATGTCTATCTCGACGTTCAATGAAGTCAGTGGTAAAAAAAATCCCACAAAGTACCTTCTATAAGATATATATAATTTATTTTAGTGATGAATTTATGGATGTCAGAAAGTTTGGATAAACTCAGACATACAATCTATCCAATAGGCAGCTGATCCATGGTAAGTACAGGCCTCAGGAGAGGAAATCACAGAGTGTTTCCCGTGTTAACAAATGAGTGATGTTATCTTTCCTTTTCAATTTCTTCAATTATTTTTATTTACTTTTGACAATCGAATTAATCAAAGAAAATTGCCTCTTATAAATTTGCTTTTTAGCCTGCTATTCACTGATGATATTAAAAAGAAACTAAGCATATTAACTGCAGCATTCAATTTTCAGAATTAAGAGTATTGGTGTGTTGGTTTGGTTTTGATCAAAGCTGTGCTGTAGTGAGGGCCAGGCTGCTGTTTCTCATGTATTCCTTGTACTCTGAGGACTGAAAGTGCTGTGGCAACTTTATAAAGAGGCTTTAGAGTTCTTGTCTATATCCACACATAAAAAAATGTATCAGTGTGTTCTTTTATTCCCCCTTTTCCATGCTAGGCTTGGACAGAACTGCAGAAATTTGACCATCCCTATCCCAGCTCCATCTTTGGAACTCCCCTGCCTGCCTTCTCCTGTGGGCTTTCATACTGTGAGGTTTAATTGTTCCTGATTATTCAGATAACTGTTCAGATAATTCAGGCAGCCTGACAAAAAAAAAACAAAAAACAACAAACCAGCAGTTTGGATTGCTTTCATCTCTCTCTTGAGAGGTCTTAAAGGACTGTTCAGAATAATGGGTCAAATCTCAGAAGATAATTAATGAGGCAGATATTGACCCAGTTCAGAGAAAAACAAACAAACAAACAAAAAAAAGAACCCGAAGAAACCATCCAAAAGAGAACATTTGCCTGTACACCAGTCCTTACACCAACTATTAAATAATCCTTCACCCAGGTTAAATATTAAATTGGTGTCTAGCAAGATCATCAGGAATGGACAGCAGCATCTCCATTTTAGGGGTGTAAAAAAGTCCATACATCTGGAGTGCTTTGGTAGACTGGAGGTATAAAACAGTAAAAAGAGAAAAAAAAATACTGCTTGAAGATTAGTTTCTACATTATATTAAAGAAAAACACCATCAGTATCGTATGTCTCAAATTTTTAATTGGTTAAGAAGTAGTACTGATTTATTGGGGAGTGTGTGGTCTGTGTGTGATGTGTGTAGGCAGGCAGAGAGGGAGAGGTGTTTTTGCAATGTTGCCTGGCAGATATGAAAAATAAACCTTTTAAAAGCCACACAGGGCATAATTTTCATTTAAATAATTGTTTCAGAGACTGGTACTCTGGAGAAGTATCTGTTTCATCCTGCTCTCCATGATCTGATTGTGTGATCATAAATCAGCCTCCCTGTCATCACCTGTTTCCCAGATAACAAGTGCTTAGAAAAAGATCTATCTTTTCCTGGAAATACTTTCATTTAAATGATTCATAGGATCGTGTGTATTATAAGGAAATGTTTACGTGAATTTGTGCACTTCATTTTGATTCACAGACTTTCATTTGGATTCAGAATGAAAATAAATATTGGAAGGAGTCGTGGAGGAGATGTTCCATTTTCTGGCTAGCCCTGGGGTGGCCATCAATTATTCACAGAAACTCTTCAGAACTTTTGGTAAATTTTTCTTACAACACTGCAAATTGGATGGAGATATCTGTAGTAAACAGAAGAGGAAAGCAGATGTTATATGTTGCATGATTTGCCCAGGAATGACACAAGAACGAGCTGCAAACTGAGCAGGCACAGACTGAGGTGACACATGACATGCCCTCAGCTCAGAGATGATGTTTTGTTCTTCAAAGTACCCTGTTATTATCCAGCAAACTCTCTTCTCACTTATTCAAATGGATCCTTGGACTGTGTCTTTTCAAAATGGGGTCAAATATACAGAAAGACACAAATCAAATAGAGAAAAAGAAATATAATTTTTTTTCTCGTAGTCTGACTTGTTTCGTTGTTCTGATAACATCACAGTTCTTCAAATTAAATTGCCACAATGAGCACCCCAAGGGAGATTTAAAGGCATTTAGGCTCTTTACTCCTATTGAGTTAGCCACCTGAATATCCTAAAAAACTGACCCCTCTCTTCAAAAAAGAGCTTTATTAACCTCTAAATGCAACATGTAAATTGCCTCTACAACCTCTTCCTTTTTTACTGTCTGCTTTTGCATAATGTAACAGCAGGGATTTGAGGCTCATGCTGTGCTCTGTTTCTGCTGGGCAGCCCATATATGTACAGAGCAGTGATAAAGCTTTTTCTTTCCTTGTGTGAGACAAGACCATTTAGACAAACCATTTAAACATCAGCTGTCTGTCTTGGGAGGGGAAAAGTCCTTACAGTGTTGAACAACTATCCACTCAGGTTTTTCTTTCCATCCTCTAAAAGCAACTAGGATGTATCAAGGAAAAGATTTGAGAGAAAGAGAGTTAATAGCCATTTTGTCACAAAATCATGTTAAAATTTAATGTTTACCAAGAAAAAAAGGTTTATTTTAACTTCAACAGTTTGAAATAAACTGTGTGCAAGTAAGAGACCCTTTGGTTTTGAGGAGCTTTCTTGTCTCTCAGAACTAATGAATCGCTGCCAATAAAGACTAAAACACAGCAATAAAAAGGCATTTCATATTCTATATCAGGCTATTTCCAAAGTCCACTGAAGTCAGTGGGGAGCTGCTACCCTTCTTCAGTGGGCAGTATTTTACATTTGAGGGGAGAGCATCTAAATGGGACCAACTGAAACCCTCCCCTGCCCCTCCCTTCTTGCTTTACTGAGGCCACTTGAGCTGAACCTCAAACAGTTTTGTCTCCACTGAAGCAGGCTGGAGAGTGATGACGCATGAATTACTTCTGAGAGGTAATTAGTCTGGTTTTAAGTGTTCTCTGCCTATTTGCAAGCATCCTTTTGGTGGATTCTGTCCCCCTCTCCCCATCTTGCACCCAGCTCGTTCTCAGGTGGCAGCTCTTATCTCCAGCACAGTTCTGAGACGCAGTTGTGCTAAGATAAATTAAATCAGTGTATTTTCCACTAATGGTGATTTCAGCTCGAGTGACTGTGTCAGCTGGTACAAAAAATGTAATTACTTGCTTGGGTATCATTTACATCAGCTATCCCATATTTTAGGGAAATGGGAAATAAATGTTCATGGTTAGTCTCCCGTGGTTCCCACTGTATTTTCCTGCAGCACAACCAGGTGAACAGCAGGTGTATTATGCAGAGCAGCCTCTGCCAGAATAAAGCCATAATTGAAATGGACGTTGATGTCACTGAACAATTTATCTTCCTTAAAAGGGTTTTGCTTTACAAAAGAAGCTAATTTAGTCTGGGAAATTAAATTGATGGCCATGTGGGAACATTTGTCTAATTCACTTAGAGTTGTATCATTAGCCATGATTGTTTGATCAATATTTACAAAACAGTGGAATTTACTCAGTTGACAGATGTCAGAGTTCCGCTCCTCATTACTGAAAGTAGATTCTTTGTGGGCAACCTGAAACAACATCCACCTCCTTAGAGACTCAAAATGCTAATATGGTATTAATAATGGATTTTTAAATACGTGATACAGCCCTCCACAGCCTTCCAGGAGGCAGCTAAAACCAGGGAAAACTCT
The DNA here is from genome assembly GCF_001604755.1 of Lepidothrix coronata. Lineage (NCBI taxonomy): Eukaryota > Metazoa > Chordata > Aves > Passeriformes > Pipridae > Lepidothrix > Lepidothrix coronata. The sequence continues at coordinate 3,057,964 of NW_016690231.1, forward strand.
TCCTAAATCCATAATATTAATATGTACCAGAAGTTTTTTACGGAAGTTTTGTACAGAAGTTTTTTATAGCGTTGTGTAAAACGTGGAGGATGCCAAAGCTGCTAAATCTAGCAGCTAAAAAAAAATAAAATTACTTATATTCTCAAGTTATATGTGGATACTGACAAAGAGAGTTCTTCAGGGAAGGAGATTCTCAGCAATTACATGCATACTGTCAGGAATGTCTATTCTCCCTTGTTAGTTGTTCCATATTATCAATCTTGTATCAGGTTCACTCTATCTGTGGAACTGAACCCCTGAGAAATGTATTTTAGATCACTATGAAGAATTTTCTACACATTCATATGTAAGTAATGCAGAAAATACTTTTCTCTGCATCTTCAGGACTTTCATTCATTTCATTAAAGCTTTCCTTCATTCCTATAATTTATATTGTCATGTGTTCAGCTTATGTTCTGTGAATCATGACTATAAATCACTTCAAATGGCTTATCCTATCTCAGTTCAGCATTGTCCTATTTTGGGGAGATTTTTTTTTGTCAAGTGGCGAAAACTATGTCTCTTCCTCACTTCTCAAACTACATTAACTTCACTCCTCTTTTAAGCCCAGTTTTTGGAAGTTCTTTGTAAGATTTGTCACCATCAACACTTTGGAGTCTGGCTGCTGCAAAGAGGTGTGTACACTGTACATTGAGAGTGAATCAAAACCACGCATCTTGTGAAATTCTAAAAAGGAATTTGAAATACTGGCTCCTAAAAATGTCTGTATTTGTGGTGGAATCTGAGCTGCAAAAATCGGTACCTAAATCTGGATTTGGATATGGGAATTCAGAGGAAGGAGCTTTGTTCAGTTCTGTTCCAGACAGGAAAGCTGTCTCTGTCTCTCTTGGTAAAAGTGGGTGTTGTTCCACTGAAGCCTTTAGAACACAGTTGATTTTGGGGCAGGATATTTCTGTTTACCAAACAATATAATAGAAGAGAGAGCCCTGTTTAAACAACATGGATTTATATTTCTGTGAATCCTGACTATTTTCATTGCTTCCATATTTTTTTAACTTTCATGCCTGGGGCTCAGATATCATTGAATTATCCTGGGGATAAAACTGGAGAAGTTTATGGAAAAGATTCATGATTTGCCCTGGCTACCCTATATTTTCATTCTTTATTGATTCTTAGAAATTTTGATGCCTCCTTCCTCTTCTCCCTCCCTGCCCCTTTCTCTTTTAATAATGGATTTTCTTCTAGTAAGCTTTTCTGTGTCTTGGCCTGGTGTGAAAAAAAAAGTGCAATTACATCTTAATGAGAGGCAACACGGGAGTAACTTCCCCCATTTTCTTTTTTCCCCTCACTTGACTTGCCTTCTGCAGTTAAAGTAATATATTTTCCACTCACATAATTTTATGTTCTTCTTAAACCAACATGCATAAATACATAAAATACAAGTAGCTTGGCTGGCCCTCACTGACATTTAAAACCAGAAGCGTGACTACATTAGGTAAAATATGTCTTTCCTTTCGCTGCATTTTTCATTTTATTGCTTTCCTCATATTGTAAATATATTTTTTGACGCATATACTAATTAATTAACCAAATGTTTTGATGCTTTGAGATGCCCAGCTGTCAAAAAGGTAGAGTGCATCCATGCCTCCTGTAAGGAGTCAGAGATTTAGGCAAGGTGCAGGTCTGGTCTGGGGGGACAGATTGTAACCTATTTGAGTCTAAGGTATCATGTCATGAGGGTGATTCTCTGATTCTCTTGGGTAAGAAGCCAGTCCCAGCTAAAATCTAATATTTCATATGCTTTCTCTTAAGTACTGTTTTGGGTTGGTAGGTATGTAAGAATGGAAATGGCTTGTGCAGTCCTATACTGCAACCCCATTTCTTTAGGTTCTTCTCATGAAGAATCAGCTCTAGGATTTCCATTGCCACGTGCTTGAACTTGTGCCTTTGATTAAAACCATCAAATTGGTGCTTTTGAGAAGTGTGATTTCTTTGATTTCCTTCTGTTCTCTTTGGTCCTGGCTTGGCAGCAGGAAAACAGAGTCAAACACGGTGACAGATTTGACAGCTGACCCATTGCTCTCCAAGAAAATGATACCGTGATGGACCTCCTCTAATAAGAATTCAGGAGGTATTAATGTCACTTCCAATCTAACAAATGTTTGACCTTTATTATGGTCTTACAGAAATGATAGCTGCTCATACTCACTCTTCAATTTTAAATGCATGCTGAAAAATGTTTAAATGTGGAAAGCCCACTGATTCAAGGCAAGTTCAAGAAATTGCTTCTGACTTCGGGTGTTTTAATTAATTTATGAATAACAGGATAAGCTGGCTCGTGTTGAAGGTGCCAGTCTTAGGATCTAAAAAAAAAATAAAAATCCATAAAGCTACATATAAGGCTTTCCCTTCTTTAGGAAGCTCTGTTTTATGATTCTGCAGATTTTCATAGGTGTACTTTCATTCCAGATTCTGGGCAGAAAGCCAGAAGTTTAATCCCATTTTATAAGTGATTGGGGCCAAATTCTATTCCCAGAAAATTAAATGAAAGTTCTGTGATGGAGTTCAAAGGAATTGGGAATTGACCTCTATCTAATATCTTTCAGATTAATTTATTAAAACTATTTCACTTTTTCCACTATTGCCCATGCAAATTGGTGCACTGGGTTTCAGACTCGGGCAAAGGGGAAAAGCAGCTAAATAATGATTGAAATTCCAGTTATGTTTTCTTTATACTTTATTCATATTGCTCCTAAAAACAACTCAATGCACAATTTTGTGACATTATAGAAAAATGTTGCAGAAAGGACCATGTGCTGAATAAAAGAAACAGCCTGAGAAACATGATGCCCCGATCTCAATAAATAAACATATAAGATTAGATCCAAACAAACCCCAGAGGACCAGGAGGGAGTTTAAACTCACTCTTCTGTAGAACAGAAAACTACATTCTGCAGTGCAGGATGTTGTAGGAGGAATGTCTAAAGGACGGGGAGAGTTTAATATTAAATAGCAATTTTTATAATACATTGCACGGGTGATTAATCCTCCCCTGTGCAATTCCACCTTGCTTTCCTGGTTAAACTCTCCTCCAGCAAGTTCTTAAGCTTATTAGAACTTGCTGCTTTATTGAGCTTCTGTGATAAAGTGTTTCATGCATTTACCTTTTTGTCTGGAAGCCTCTCCATGGTAATGTATAGTTGGTCTATCCCAGCAGCTTTGCCTGTGACACTCCCTTGAAAACCTCATTGATGCTCGTCGTTCATACTTAGCAGGTAGCAGGTATTTAACAAGTTCCAATTGGATGTGAAAGTATGGATTAAATTAATGCACAATCAATATTGTTAATAATGAATGGTTCCTTTAATGAACAGGCGACACTCGTTCTTTCCGATTGGGATTTTCAAAGTTGTTTTTGAGGGATTAACATATTAAATTTCAGCCAGTGCTTTTAAGATAATGAGGCACCTGCCTTCCCTGTGTACACATAATAAATCCTGCCTGAGTTTTGTCCCTTAGCTTTGCTTGCAAGGAAGAGGGATGGGTTTTTCCAAGCTTTTCTTCGTTGTTTTGGAGAATTGCCAACCTTAAGTCAATTAAATGGTATTAACTGCTTTAGCTGTCTCAGCTTGTCAGTTAAAGAGAAGTAAGAGACCACGTGGTTTAGGAAGAAAGCAGAATTTCAATCACAACATTTTCTAAATAATTCTTTTAGAAAGCCTGGGTCAAGGAATAAAGATTTCAAGCTTCTTTGGGAAAAAGGATGGACTGTGTGACTTGATGGCACTTCCAGGGTTATTTTCCACCATATGTTATTATTATGTTTTATAATATTGTATTTCAGTTTCTACATAAAATACATTAATGTAAATGCAATCGCTTCCACAGTCAAAATCTGGGGAAAAAGCTGACACTGGAGAGTGAACTGATTTCTGAGACAGATGAAAATGCTGTGGGATGGCACTCTCCATCTCTGTTCTTTGACTACAGAGGAGGATTAGTTAGATGAGAAAAATCCACTTCTAATGGCCTTTCATCCTTCAAGTACACCAATAAAGTTTTCAGTCTTGATGGTAATACTTAAGATGGAAATATGCCCAATTGTGGGGCTTATGGAAGAAATTCTGGTGTCTAATTCAATTATTTATTGAAGTTTTTACGGAGGGAGTTATGACTCAACAGCCACAGAGAAACTAAACAACACAGATTAGCAGGTGTTTTAAATTGCAATTTAAAGGGAAGTCAAGGAGAAAAAAAATTAATTTTTGAGAACTGACCCTTTTCATCCCGAGTTTTTTTCCTGGTCTTGACAATATTAGTGTACTAATAGAATATAGTGATGTTATTGTTTTGGTTTCTGTCACTTGGGGCACCAGCTGTGTGTAAAACAGTGCTTTTCTACTTCAGGATTATTCCAGGATTCATCTTAATGATTACATTCCTTAAATCAGAATGTGCTGATTTATGACAGTGCCACATATCATTTAATTGAGTTCATACCATCCTTATTTCCCATCCTGTGTTAATTTACAGCTCAGCTCTCCACTCCTGCAGTGTTTCTGCAGCCTTCGTTCTGAAAGGTTGATTGGGAGGTTTTTTTAGTTTCTCAGCTGTGGGAACATACATATGTTCTGCAAGTTTACATTCAAAGAGGGATTTCTGCTCGAGGATGGGGATTTCTGCTGAAAACCAGAGGGATCTGTGCAAAACTGGTAGAAAGTTGGAGGGTGATGTGGGGAGCCCCTGCTTGAGGAAGCCAGTCTGCATCCGAGACAGCATAACCTTAAACCCTGAGCTCTCATTTCTCAGACTGGCTTTTCCTTCTGTCTCCCCTTTCATCTCCACAGTCACAAAAACCTTTGAAAGACCTTGGCTTTGCTGTAATGTGCAAAGCAGAGCTTTTTGAAAACCTTCTTTTCGTGCAAATGGAACCGCAAGCCAATTAACTTCGCTCCTGCCAAATAATGAGGCTCTTGCTGAAGGCTGAGGGAGGGTCCTGGTCAGGGATGAGACATTATAATTGGGCCCATGGTGAGGAATTGGATGCTCAACTTCCAGCATTTGCTCATGTCCCCACTGAAGTTGGTAGTAGCACTAATATGACTCTTTAATCACCCTTAATTGCTTTGCTGAATCACATTTTTAGGCTCACAGAATAATTGAAGGTAATAAACTTGACCTATTCCAACCTTGGCAAAAGATTTTGGGCACTACACTGGAAAATACATTGAGGAATAAAGGGGAGGTGGGGGGAATGAATTTTGAGGAAGTTTTCTGTCTGTTTTGACTCATCTACCTGTAGCCACAAAAAGGTTCTATTTACACACTCAAGTACTTTTGTGTGAGTTACAACAGTCACAAAACAGGAGATGTTTCATTTTTGTCACCATTCTGAGGGAGTTTATTAAAGCCAGGCTAAAGAGAATCCTGATAGAGCTGGGTTTTGTGAGGAAAATTCGTCTATCAAATTGAAATAAGCAGTAAAATGGCAGAGACATAATTTTTTCAAAACCATGTCTCAACAATCTTATCTTCTTCTTTCAAAATGAAATACTTAGATTGCTGCAAAATAAGATGTATTTCAAACTGAATATACATCTGAATTTTTCAAAGCAAAATTCTAGTAATTCAATAATAAGGAATTCTAATGGGTTTGAATTAAATATTTTTGTTATATTCATGTTCTCTAGAAATAGAACTTTATTGTAAATCTGCCCTTTTTTTTTATTTTTGGAGGGGAGAGCAGTTTCCAGTCAAGGTGCTACTCAAATCTGTAGTGTTTTGCTGTCTCACGACTGTTGGTGGCCATGTATCCATTGATTCTTTGTATACTCTGTTTATAAATCTTGATTTCTGAATCTACTGTGCTGTAACAAAAAGCTCTAAGCTTCCCTGTACAGCTCAATATATATTGTCAGCATAAACAGTCTTCAAAATCATATCAGAAGTGAGAACTCATTTGTCCTTCATTCTTTAAATTAGCCAACTCAGACTACTGAATGCCCTCTGCCTTGATAAAGTTTTCTCAGATGAAAAATCTTTGTATTTCCTTAGGGACATTCAGAATGAAGCAGTTAATGTGGCTGATTACAAATTGGGGGTGACACTTCACAGAGGAATTCCTCTGTCCTCCCATTTTCAAGAGCACGTCCACAAGAGTGTGTGTGTTCACCTATTTGTCTATATATTGAGATATATAGAGAGAAAACTTTTTAAAAGGTGCTTACATCAGCAGAAACCAAATCAGTTAGAACTGAGTTTTGATGCACAGAGTGTGAAACTCAGATTATGTGAAGCATAGATGAGTTCTTCCAGAGTACTGGCAGCTTTCATCTTCCCACATGAACATGAATGCAGGAGTTCCATCTTCCTGAGCCACGTTGCAGTCTTGTGGAAGCTGATTGACATCTGTCAATCCTGCTCACTACTTGAACAGCAGGGAGGCTGCTTTTCTTCCAGCAGAACACGACAGCTGAGTGCTCTTATCTCACAGGGCCCCATGTCCCACGGAGTCTCAGGAGGGAAGAGATACCAAACGTTCTGGTTGCTTATGCATTCAATTCTACGAGAGAGAAGGTCACCTAGTCCCAGTCAGAGATGGAAAACTCAGTTTGCCTGTTATCTGAGAGTTTCTTCCCATTAACCACAAGTCTGCAAGATCACAGTGGGGCAACAGTGTGTTCTATCCAGCCATGATGCAAAAAGTCCAAATTAACATTCATCCACTGAATATGCAGAGCACATGCATGAGTAGCATCCCATTTTATCTCCTGAATGTCACTGGGAGTCCTGATTGATTGATGCTGTTTCATTGAGACTCCTCTCAGGGTTTTCACTCAAGGAAGCTGCTGTGCAAACATCAAGTGAAAGCAGTTGCAGCCACAGTCAGATGGAGGCCCAAGAGTCCTTCTGGGAATCTGGGTCTCCAAATTCTGCGGGCGTTCAGTTCCTGCAGATGTTCATATAGTGATCCCAACTGAACAATAAATGGATGATGACAGGGAGAGAAAAGGCAGGGGTAATTGTATATTTGTTGTGGAGGGAGATTTGAAACAGATCAGTTGGATCGTGAATGCAAAGCAACAGAAAGAGTCTCTGCTACATTTGCCAGCCACACAAAACACTCTGTGACTTTTGTGGGGATGCCAGTTGTCCTTTTAGTCTCGAAATGAGACTGCTTTGTTTAGTCATTCATTGCTTTGCTCAGTGCCTCAGTGCTCAGCAGGAAAAAAAATCTGAATATTTACATGTCAAGCGAGAGGAAATGACCCTTTCAAGTTACATAACTTCAGCACAACTGTGAAGATCATAAATAACAATGTGAATTGCTTTCTCTTTCGTTCATCTAAAAGACTTGTGTGATTTCAGCACTACTCTGAGATATGAAACTTCTCTGTGAAGTTTAGATTGGTAGCCAGAACTGCCTGTAGAAGAAAACTGGGTATATTAAAACATGCCAGGGTAGGGCACAGTCAGATGGGTAAATGATATATCTGAACCATAGTGAGCTGCAAGAGCTTGTTCATTTAACCAGCAAAATTGCATTCACACTAGAAAGATTTCACAGCTTTAATTATGGTTTTGGATTAATTAAAGCAGTAAAGCTTTCTAATGTAGATGAGCCCTTGTTCATCTCATTTCTTTGCTTCCAGCACACACAGTCTATCAGATTTGCGGCAGATTTTAGACACCCTTATTTTGTCATTTTGCACACAGCTTAGTGGGCTCCTAATGGCTTCACGTGGTCTCGTGTTAACTTTTGCCTTGCCATTTTCACTCCATGGCTGCACACTCGTTCTGGCTCAGCTCACACCACAGCAATTCTTGGAAGCACATTTTCTTAGGCTCTCTGGCTTTCAGGCATGGAGGGGTTTTATTAGCAAATTTGGTACAGTACAATCAGCATTACACTGGAATGGTCTTATTTATCTTCTGGTTATGGCCCCTGGCTCTCTAGGATGCAAACAGGTGCTCACGTACCTCTTCTCCTGTAACAGGATTTGCATTCTGTCCACACCAGCAATTTTCCTGAGGTGATGAATATGATAGATGGTCCTGACACGTAGGGCCAGTGGCCCCAGCATGTTCATAATGGCTTTGGTTTTTTCAGTTTGGTTTTTTCCCCCCTTCTTTTGGCCCAAATATGGGGGTTATGAAAAAGATAACAAGGATCAGATGGTAGATAAGAGATTAGAGTACAAGATAGAAATGTATGCTACACATATGAGGTGGTTCATGATAGCCAACATGTGGTGTATTTGCTCATCCTCAATGGGTTGATGTTTTTCACACTTGCCATCACACTTAAAGGCCCTGTCCAGTTGGGAGCATGAAAAATAACACTTTTGCTGCACCCTGTTGTAACAGTTGAGTAGCATAAAGCCATTTTTCAGGTCACGGTTTAGTACTGAAACAGTGTCTATGCCTCTCCAGTTTCCATAAAAGTTAGATATTGGAGAAGGAATGGCAACCCCAAGAGTTCTAAGTTTATGATTAAGGTCTACAAGTCATAAAACTGGATTAAAATCAGAAAACTTTTAAGTGAATAATTTTAAAGATCGTGAAAACTTTTAACTTTCCTTCTTTAAAAATTAAAGTTAATATTGTCACAAAATTCTCTGGAAACTTAATAAATTACAACAGGCTTCATCTTAAGTCACAAAAGCTTGAAAAAATATTGAGGCACTAAAAACAGTCTTAAAAAATTTAAAACAGTAGAATTTGTCCTATGAAATAACACCAAAATAAGTATTTCTGCAATTTAATAGTAGCAAATGAGCTAGTTTGAAATGCAAAATTGTTGCAGAGTCAAACAGAACTCTGCCCTCTGGTATCCTGTGGACAACTTGGCCATGAATTATAAAGTTTATGCATGTCCTGGTTTATGGTACAGTTCCTAAGGCTATACAGGGTCACTGAAGTGTTTAATGTGTGCATATGTTTGTCTGATTTAATAACAATCTGCTCTGAAGTAAATAAGAAGTTGTGGCCCTGGATGGTTATGGACATTCCTGTTAATCACAGGATTAACAATTTGTTGTTTTCAGCTGAGCTGCAGTTGTGAATTGTGTGATTGTCACTGGGTGAAAATGCAAGGGAAAATATTTAAACCATGTATTGATTATTAAAAAAACAAACAAACAACACCACGAGCCATAAAAAAACCCACTCCCTGGTAAAAGTATTTGGATTTAAAAAGACAAGGCATTAGTTATTCATCCATCTATGCCTCACCAGACCCAGGAGAATCATAACAGATTTGCAGGATACAGCAACTCAGGCCTTCTGCCTCCTCAGGGAGCATCCCAGCATTCTCCCTGGGAGAGGTGCAATCCCAGAAAGCACTCAGAGGCAAAGCTAATCCTGTGAGCAGGAGGGTGAACCCAAACCACAGTCAGGTTTTCCTTATAAATGGTTTCTCTCAGTTAGAAACACATGCGGCTGGTGTCGCTGGGAGGAGTTAAAAGTACTAAAATATTGCAATTTCAGGCAACAAAAAGGAAGAGTGGCTCCAGCCAAGTCACTTCTACAAGATCTGCGATAGCTGGGTTTTACTTTTTAATAGCAGAGTCCCAATACTGATGACACACAGGATTAAAAGACGGGAAATGTCTCTGATTGCAAGAGGGTGGACAGTCTTGTATAAACATTAAATGGATTTTAGATGTAAGGAGCACTGTTTTAAGGCTTGAGTTCATAAATGCAATGTGACAAAGGGTCAGTCTGGCACATATGGCTCGTTTACTGTTAAGCTGTAAAAAGAACCTAGTAATAGCTGGGTTTTATAATAACTGAAACCCAATGGATGAGTGGGTACAGAGAATTGACTTCATAATCTGAATGTTGCTTTTGAAAGTTATTGAAAACAATTATCATTATTTGACTCACTAGACTCTATTTACATGTTTTGAGTTTTCCCTTTGGGATAGTTCCCTGGTTTGCTATCACACACCACTGACTGGTGGATGTTAGGCTGCAGTTAATAGCTCTGCTTTACATGGCAATATTATTTCAAGTACCTGAATGTAGCAGCAGCAAAACACATCACGAGTTGTGGCTGTGGTCAGATCAATACATTCACACAAAATGAGGAGAAAATTAATGTTGTGCTGTGAATAGCTCTAAGCAGAAAAATGTCTCTTGTAATAAGGAGCAGACTTAATAATCTGCAGCAAAAACACATGAGTAAAGAGCATCACGACCCTGTGAGGAACATAAGGGAGCTTTGCTGTGTTATCAAAATCCCCTGTATCTCTCTAAGGAAAAGCAGGATTTACTCCATGATATGCTCTTCTTAAGGTAATAGAATAGCAGCTATAAACAGATAAACATCTAGGTGTAATAGATTTGTGCAGTCAAATAGAACCAGGCAAACTACAGAGTCTGGGTTGGAGTCAGCCTTTTTCTCACCATCTCTCTGCCTCCTGGGTGGGAATTCGGGCTGGTGGGGAAAAGCAAGCAGGGAGATGAGTTGCCTGCAGTCGAGGCACTGATGTCTGACTGCAGGGAGCTGCCAAGGGCTGGCAAGGCTCTGAGCTTCTGTGGAAAGGAGAGCTCATGGCCCATACCTTTAAGCACAAGTGGTATTTGTGATTAATGTGCTTGTGTCTCGGGTGGAGGGAATGCAGAAGCTATGAGACAGAGGGACTGATGGGAACAGGAGAGGCTGTTTGTGCTGCAGACTGAGAGGTGACCTGAGTGAAAAGCCCAGGATGATGGAAGGGACACCACTCAGCTCTCATGCAAAGTGAACTCTTCTTAACTTGCAGGAGGAGGCTCTGGGAATGTGAGACAGCAAAACAAACAGCTCTATGGGAAGACTTCCTGGGCTTTGCTGCTTCCCTTAACAGATTCAATCCAAGAAATAGAAGTACCTGAAGTACTCAAGCCTGACAGTAACACTTAAATATCAAAACCAGCACGAACTGAGAGATGAAAAGCTGTGCAGCAGTGCTTGCTGTGAGGGAACAAACTGCTACCAGTGCATTCATTTGTACCTTGTCTTTCTTTTGCTGACATGTTTGACCATAATGTCTTTTGACATAAACTTACTGTTTGATACAGTTTTCATACAGTTTCATACAGCTTTTTTGTGACTGGGAGGAGAATTTCTCTCTCTGCAAACAGAAAGAAGGCAGTTTTGGGCTCGGGTGTGGTAACAGGCTGCTTTTTCTGACAGCATCTTTTTGTAAGTGCTTTAGCAAGGACTTAGCAGGGCAGATCTTGGAAGATGTAGTAAGAAACATCATTTGTTTCTTCAATACTGTGATCCCTATAAACCAAGAAAACAGTTCTTTTCCTTACTACAACTATTAGAGCACTCCAAGGTAGGACTCTGCTGCTTTAATTTAGATATCCACAGTACAGACATCTCTAGCTGAGCTGGGCATACAGAGTGCTTTTATAGCCCATGGAGGGAAATAGGGAATGATTTGTCTTATTCTACAGTAAATGTTCAAAGTGCCATATAAGTCATGCTTTAGAAGTGCTTATGTGTCTCTAAGGACTACTAAGGTGTGGTAGATAACCAGCTGAAGCCTTCTGAATTTAGCCATTTACAGGCAGGTGAGGAGAGCCCCTTCCCCTGGTCCTCAGGGAACAGCAGGAGCCTGCTGGCAGTGTCTGGCCCTGCAGACCCCATCAGAGCCACGTGTGCCAGCTGCTGCCCTCTCAGCACTTTCCCACAAGGTTCTCTCCTGCATTTTCTCTTCGAGCTTCCCTGGAGCTGCTGCCCCTCACACACCACGTGGTGCAGCTTTTGGTCTTTCTGACAGAGCCTGTATTGTTTGCTGTCCCTTCAGGGCCCTTGTTTACCTGCTTTAACCCCATGATTTGTGCCCCATAGCCACAGATTATGGGATTTGGTTGTGCTCGGTGTACTTTCATCTGCCAGGTTTTTAATACATCCAGATGACTGCACGGTGTTTACCTCAAGCCCAAACCTAGCAGAAAAGGGCATCTTCCTTCTCATGGCCCAGCCTTAGGCTGCTCTGCTTTCATCTCAGTCCCAAGGGGTTTCTCAAGTTTATTTATAGAGGAGACAAGTGCTGAGCTTGGTTTTCTCTTTCCTTGCACCACACGGTCATTTACCCTAATGAGAACAGGAGTCCAACTGCTCCACAGCCAAAATGAGGACTTGAGACAGATATTATGGGCCAGATTAAGTTCTAATTGCATTTCATTCTGGATGAAGTACCCCTCCTTCTCTTTTCACTCATACTAGCTCCGTTGCAGTGTGGCTTCAGGGTTTCCTCTGTCCTGCTTTTGTGTTGTGGATTTGTTCCTTGATTGCAATGTGATTTCAATAATATCCGTAATTGCTCAAGTTTCAGTAGCTAACTATGTTAATTGAGGAGCTGGACAGATGGCTCAAGCATCTGATATTAAGCTTATTGTGCTGAAACGATGTAGCCATCAGGATCTGAAGTGTTACCATGGGAATGCTCTTCCAAAGGCTACTGAGTGCTAGAGGCATTACGTGGTGACACTCTGCCAGGGCTGGAGTGACATTAGCTTTTAAGAGATAAAAAGAGGCAATAAAGGGTCAGCTTAAAAAAATCCTTGGAGAAATGGTATGATATGTTGGTCTCCTCCAATCAGCTGCTGTGTAGTTAACCAAAGATTCTTTGCACATGCACTCGACTGGGAGCATCACATAATGTGATAAACCTTTGTTTCTGGAATAAAATAGAACTATCATTTTATAACTTTCATTGTAGACTTCAAATTGAAATAAAAAGACCTTCTGGTCTTTTGAATCCTGTGCTCATCTCACTGGAAAGACTTTTCAGTGACCTTCAGAAAGGGAGGATGGTTTGGCAGTTAAGAGCTGGGAGGTCAGTTCAGTAAGATCCACAATTGTTCAGGTTTCTGTAGGTAACTGTGAACTGAGAACTTGGACAGAGGACTCTTACCTGAAGCTTACAGTGCTGAAATTATGTAGACATTGTCCTCAGAGCAGCATTAAACTCCTCCTACTTTGTATGACTTTGGATGAGTCCTTTCACTTCTTCGTAGCAGAAAAATTGAAATTTAAGCCAATATATTTTACCTTATGGTTTGGGTAGGCTGAGGACGTGTTACCTACCATGCTGATAGGAGGAATTCCTCACATGCTTACCTTCAACAGCATATCCAGACCAGAGGGTAAATGCAGTCCCCAAGACCTTTCAAGCCCACAACCCCCATAGACCTTCCCTCTTCCTCAGGGAGAACAAGGGATTCTTGCACACTGTTGAGTGCCCTGTTCCAGAAAAGCACATCACTAAAGTTTGTTCCCTGCATGCCCTGCCAGCCTTTTCCTTCTGCTTCTCATTTGAAGGACAGTTTCTGGTTACACAGAGCTGGGTCCCCTTTAATTCCACACTGTGTAGGCAAAGGGAAGAGGGCAGAGGCACTTTAGGAAAGGCACTTCAAGGCACTGGGATGCCCACTGTGGAGAGCTGCAATTATCTGGTCATCCTGATATGTCACAGGAGTTCCATCCACTCTCACAGTTCTCTGCCTTTGAGTTTTTCCCTGTGGGGATTTTCTGTGCTTTCGTGGGCTCTGTTGAAAGCTCTTCAAGACTAAGTGATGTTTTTCTCTTGGTTACAGTGAGCTTTTGAGCCAGTCTGTAACCAATGTCTAAACCACCTCCTTCTCTTCCCCTGGTGTTGTCATGTGCACACGTTGCCATTTAATCTCTCATACAACCTCTTCTGCAGAGGAAAAAAGTGATAAACGTGGACCTAACACTGCAGATCAACTGCAAAACCCACCAATGGCTTCAATAGAAGAAATTCAGTGTTTTTTTCCTCTATCTTTGTGAGACTTACATGAAATGAAGACTAGGGCATGTGTTTGCTTTGTTATGTAGAGTAATTCCCCAGTGTGAATATATTTACCATTTATCATCTGTTCATATACATAATGCAGATGTGTAGCTGAGTTTTCTAGTGCATAAAAAGTTTTTCCTTTTTTTTCTTTTTAACCTTTCACCTGAAAAGATGTATAAATATAAATCCAATCTGCAGATACAACTTCCTGAGTGCTGTGTATTCCCAAACCCCTCCAGCAGCTGGGCTTTATATTCCAGGTCATGTAAAATTATTTTTCTTTTCTTGAATTCCTCTGAATTTCTGGGTATGATGCCCTATGGGAAATTGCAGCCAGCCCATGAGAAGTGGACATGACACAACAGCATTTCCAAATATTGGTGGGGTTTTTTTTTGCCAGAAACTTCAAAGCTGCTATTTTTCTGAAAAAATTACCCTCTGTTGAAAGGCTGGATTGAATGGAATGAGGTGCACTCTTGATGCCTTCATTTCTGGCAGAGCTTTTAAAAACAAAAAACAGGGCTGTCCATGAAGGTCACTCACAAATAGACCCGTGTCTGTTTAACAGCCACACATTGTCAGTAAAAACACAAGTTACAGGAAGGGAAAAAGAGAAAAAATGCCCAGTTTGACTATTCCATTTTCTCCTAAAGTGTGGTTTTATTGTAATGCTTTATCTCATATTTGGTACTTTTCCATCACTGGGCACTTTTTTAGAATCTGTACAGTTGTTTTGGAATTTAGAGTGTGTTTGATATCTCTAGAAAATCTCTGTCTAGAGTATAACCTTCACAGTAATTGTCTGGTCATAGGAAAAGCCATGAAGAGGAAAAGGTCTGTCTGTCTGCCTGGGGCCTTACCACACATCCCTCACCAAGCCAGCACAATCTGTGTTTTTGTGATTCCAAAGAAACTGAGTGTCTGTAGGCAAGAGATGGCCAGCTGGGCTTGCCATTTTTATTCTTTCTAAAGTAGCAGTGCCTTCGTGGGACTTGTAGCTGGAAGGAAATTTTAAAACTGTAAAATGAATCACACTTAGGCAGAAAAAGAATATATGGCAGCGCTGCTCGAGACAGGGGCTGGAACAGATGAGCTTCATTTTCACAGTGAAAAAGTCCTTTGGTGGCTAATTGCATCTGTGAGTCAGGGTTATAGACAAATCCTAGCCCTGCTGAAACAAGATGGGAGTGATTTCTGACTGGGAAACATGAACTGAGGGCAGGACGTGGCGTTGTTTTCAGAGCGATTTTGTTCTGCTTATAAAGCGCTGCCCCTCGTTTTGAACCATGAAAATTAGCAGCAAAAACACTCCAGCTGAAATGAACCCAGAGCTGATCACTGGCTCTAGGCCGTTCAGAGCAACATTTTCTTTTATTCCTTTGCTTTGAGAGTGTTGTGTGTTGCTGATGTGAATTCCTGACTTTTCAAAAGCCTCCTTGGCTGCCGTGCACACGGATGAGAGGGCCAGAAGTGCCCAACGCTTCAGATCTTATGCCTTGTCTGAAGAGCAGTTTCAGTCAAAAAGTAATTATACACAAATGGCAAGCATTTATTCCACAGAACAGACCCTTGGTGAACTTTGAAGTGCATCTCCTTATTTTGCCTAACAGGCAGAATGTGTGGGTTTTTTTCCCCTCTGCTGTTATCAGAAAAGAACTAATATAAGGAATGTGCCTTCTGTGCTGCCCATCTTCATCAGAACTATTGGTGATGTTTCCAGTGTACAGAATACTCTTAGGTAAAAAGCAGACAGCTGGTTTTTGGATATTCCAGGACACTCTTGCAAAAAGGGCTGTCTTTCTTCATAATGTTGTAGGTTAAATATTGTTTCCCTCAGTATCTCTTCCAATCTTCTAAGAAATTTAAGAAATATTCTAAGTTTCTTAAAATCTCTTTTCTAGCCAATAGATGTTGCATACATGGAGGGGGATGGAGGCATGGAAATGGTTCAGGTGCTGACTTCACCACCTCAGTGAGACCCCTCACTCATCAGACAGAATGTTAAAACCAGCAGCACAGGTCAGTCCTGCCAGCAAAGACAGAAGTGGACAATAGGAAAACTGGGAGCTGCCTCGTTGAATCCCAGGGCTTGGAAAACTGTTCCTGGCATAACACAAGCTTTGTGTCACATTTTGCTCAAGGCTGTAGGTAAAGGTAAACTGCTGTCCCAAATTTCATGATAAAATCACACAGTGGTCTTTACTGAAGCATAGAAAGACTGTTCAACTGTCTCTGCAAGTTGCCCAGTGAAAATGCTGTGCCAGAGTGCAGAAAGCCAAGTTTTTCGGTTTTCTCAATATTACAGTGTTGGAACTGATAATGCAGCTGGATCATTAACTTCAACAATGTCAGCATGTTCTCACCATTGCATTTGCATTAATTAGTCTACATATTATTTAACAGCACACTTCTCTTAGATGAATTCACTAATGTACTTTTTGGCTCCCACTATACAGAATGCCTCTGCTTCAAAAGTAAGCTATTAAATGCTAGAAAAGGTAGGAAGAGTTGTGGAAAAACACACCAGTGTGTTCACATTTGAAGAGAATCACACAAAGACACTGAATGATAACTTTCCTGAAGGAATCTCTTGATGCTTGCTGTGCAAAAGTCTTTGTTTCTACCTCATGTGCAGGCAGGAAAGAAAACAAAAACTAGAATATCAAATCCAGAGGAGGAGCGAATGTTCATGGACCTGAAAAGTGAGATGAATTAATGGTTGCAGGCAGATTGTTTTAGCATAAATTAAGACACTGTTCACAGTCCAGGAAAGGAACAAGAAAATATGCTGAGTATAGATCCTTACAGCTGCTCCCTGTGTAGTAAGGACTCAGCTTGAACTACATCCTGTTGGGATAAAAATACAGGATCTGTGGGGATTTTATTCTAAATCTTTTTTCATAAATGTCAGAGTTGAGAGGAGCCTCTAAACTTTGTCAGGAGTTACAAATGTGAAATAGGATACTTTAGTTTTTGCCTCATCTCCGCGCTGTCTTCTGCTGCTGAACTCAGCCTGGCATGTTAATCAATCAATTGACATGTAATCAATCTGAAAACCAAATAATCCGGGGACTTTCCAAGGAGAATGTTGGCTTTGAGTTTTGGGGTTCCCTTTTCTTCTTCTCTTCCCCCTGGCTTTTTTTGGAAGGGAACATAGCACTCCTGTGTTGTACGTCGTGTGGTATAAATTGAACTGTAAAAAGGCAGAATAGACTATAAATGTAGGCAAGTCCAAGGCAAAGAAATCTGAGAGCCTCCACATCAGACTTGTTAAATTGCTTCTTAATGAAGTAATTGTTTGTTGGTGGGGGAATGTTTCTGTTTGTCAGATCTCTGGGTAGATAAGGGGCATTAACATGGGGGGAACTAACCTGTGCTGGTGGCTGATGTACAGTTTGACCAAACACAGGATGGAATAGAAAGGTTACATCTTTACATCATCAGAGCTCTCTTTTAAATATAAATCTAAAAGCTTACTCTTTTAATACCCTTCTGAACTTGTAGCTGCCTATAATGGATGAGACAGTGAAAGCCACACTTAAATATAAGAGCCCAGATTTAATGTGTGTTACTGACAATGAGGTCAGGCAGATTTGACTGAATTCCATTTAGAGCTGAACATGAAATCCCCTGAAGTCATTTTTATGATGTCATTCAACAGGTTGGAATTGTGCTTTAGATAAAAGGACTGCCAGGACATCTTCTCTGGGTGTGTTTAGAAATCAGAGCTGCAAATACATTTTGCTTTTGAATACAAGAGGCATGTACAAATAGATCTTATTCTTTGCCAGGGGCCAGAAGTTCACTCATGAGTGGATATCCATCAAATATGGTCACGTTAGGTAATAAAAGAGTGAAGGAAGCAAGAACTTAAGGCTTCCCCTACCCATGGAATAGAATGGTTATTCAATAAGAATCAAATTAAAGCTGTTGTATTGATTCAGTTGGTCTTGTAGAATGGAATCTTTTGATATTGATATTTTTTAGCTGTAGTTATATCAGCAAACGCAGGCTGAGGGCTCGGTGGGTTGCACAGTGAAAATGTTCACTGCTCACCCGTGGTGTCAACCACCTACCATTGGTGAACATCAGTTAGTACTTCAGACATTGCACATGTGCCCTAAGTCTTGATAATGCTTTGGGAAAAAAAAGTATTTCTGTCTTGTAGCACTGATGAGAAACTTCTTTGTCTTTGATTTCATTTAAGGCTTGAGAGATGCAGGGATGACGATGATTTCCTAACCCAAATTACTCTCTTCTTGGTCTTGGGTCATAATACACTTCCCTAAGACAAAAAGTGCAGAGTCTTGTCCACTACTCATGGTACCAGGTGCAAAATTAATTGTCTCATTAACCTTGATCAGCTTGTTGTAGCTGTGAAGGTCTCGTGCTCTGAAGATTACAGTCCCTTTAGCCTGCAGTCATAAATAAGCACCTACCACCCACTGCTGCAGGGCAAACTTTCCTTTATTAGCACAGAAAATGCATTTAGAGGAAGGTTTTGTAGTTTATTTGAAGAACAGAATGCCTACAACTTTCTGGACATGCAGGTGTTTTTGAAGAGGTAATTCCCCTGTTTCCCAGTATCTGCACACTATAAACTAGAATTTGCTTTAATTAACCTGGTGCTGTTATTGTCAGAGTGTGATACTTCTTCTTAGCGTTATCTCACTAGAGTATATGCAGAAAACTGCTTTCTATAATTATTATTATTATGTTACCAACATATTTGAGAAATGTTTTGAATCATTCATGCCACTCTCAGCATGAGAATATTCTCACTTTATAAATATTCTCTGAGTTCAGCTTTCAGCTCCCATTAGTAACAGGTTCTGTAATACACCTTTTTCTTCGTTGACATGTCTGCAATTTTGTTCTCCTTGGCAAGGAAAATGCAAATATTGACATCAAAATATTCTGCAGTATGTGAAATGAGAACAGATGAGATTTTTGTGCAGCCTTGGCTTGTGATATTTTTTGTAAGTGATAGTTAAAAAGATGATACAGAGATACATTTGAATGTTAGCTAAAGAATAGAATTACTCTTATGTAGATATATCTTTGCCACCTTTACCCCACCTAGTCTGGGGACTGATAAAAACTCTGCAAGCCACCCTGTCCAAAATTCACACAAAATTTTCAGACTTGTAGCCTGCAACGAGATCTTGTGCTTGGTGCTGTGTGGGCTCACAATAATTTATTTTGTTAGCTTTGGCTCACCTACACAAACAACTGCAGGCTGATGGCTGTATGAGGTGTGGACATTTATCCAATTGGGATTGGTTGCCTGTTTGTTTCCTGTTGTGATGCCCAGAAATGCAGTGGTGAGGGGTTGGGTGCATTGCTTGATGGCTGCCATTCATCTCAGAGATCTTTATATTGCATTTATATAAAACAGAGCTGGGATTGCAGGGCTGAACAGGCCCTACAGGAACTCCCCCAAAATGAGGTACACCACTCCAGCATCTTCTCAGTGCTTGGTGGGTGTAGCAGAGGGATGAGAGGAAACTGGGAGAAGGAAAGATTTGAGTTGCAGAGCAACTCCCAGGGAGCTGGGTGAAGCAACTCTAGGACAGAAAGCTTCTCAGGCTGAGTCAGTATTTGAGAGGTGTAATAAACACTCACAAAGATTTTTTTTTCTTTTTTTTTTTGTTCCCCTTCTCTTCCTTAGGCTGTGTCTTTCATGCTTCAGCTCTTGAGCTGCACAGCACAGAATGTGGTGTGTGGGAGGCAGAGACTCCATGATTGAGCTGCAGTTTTAGGTTAAGTTATGTATTGCCCATCAATGGTTATTTTCTGGGGCTTACCATCTTCATTAAGAATCACTTTGAGCTGAACATTCCTATTAATCAGCTTGAAGCTGACTGTTTATGCCTCTAAAAAAAAAAATTCATATTACTCTTTCTGAGTTTTTAAGTTTGTATTGAACCCTTTCAAAAGGAAACCCCTTTCAAATATTTAAAAGAACAAACCACAAACAGCATGTTTGACTTTGACAGAATTCTTCTTTTTTTGAACTATTCTGGATCAAATCATGAGTGGTACTGTGGGAATCAATAACTTCATAAAATTACCCAATTCCAGAGTTAGCTGAGATCGCCATAAAACCACTCATTATGTAACAATGGCCATAAAATGGCAATTATACTATTTCATTCTGAGTTTTAATTATGTAATTGCAATGAGTGTGTTGACTGAATTCTTAGAATGTGTAATGGTTTTAAAGAAAATATTATGATATTTTAGCTCATGTTCTTCAGAAGTACTTTTGAATGACACCAGAATTCACATGCTTCCCCTCCCCTTCCCTGTATGTTTTATTTTTCATCAATGGGGGAAGTTTTTCAGGTGAAAACAGAGTGCACATTGGATCCAGCTTTCACATGTAGATCCTCCTGCAAGTGCTTATTTCCACCTTTCTGTTTTAAAAGGAGCTTGGTGCTCTGGAACACAGGCAGATCATGCAGAATAAGTACATTAAAACTTAACATATAAAAGAGACAAATTCCTGATAAAGAGGGGAAATTTTAAGGCACTGAACAGAGTGTTGATATGGCCTCCTTTGACATATCATTGCAATTCTATTCATGTTCAAGAAAGATGAGCTAAAGTCAGAAAAGGAGCAAAAGAAGATTACTAATATAATTAGGAGAATGGAAAATTGATCACACAGGAGGAAAGCAGGGGCTGTCTCATTCTTGTAGAACAAAATCTGAGTAGGAGCATCATTGCTATACAGAAATAAAAATGGAGGGAGAGAGGAGGATAATGGTGATCCAAGAATAGATGGATATAGAGGAGGCATTTGTACTTTCAGCCTGGCAGTGCAGAGCCAGGTTCCCATCCCCAGAGCACTGAGGTGTGGGAGCAGCTGCTCCTTCACAAGAAGAGAGGCCAGATTTTCAACAGGTGAACCTCAGCACCCTGATGGAGAGGACTCATGGCTGTGGTGCTTGAGACAAGAGAATTTGGCCTTTTGAAGCTGTGACAGGGTAAGGGGGCATTTCTGTCATCACACACACTGCTCATCTACACCCTTTTTAAACCATTTTAATTCTTTAGTTAAGATTCTGTATCATCTAATTCAGTCCAATTTCTTTCAGTCAGATTTCCCAGGACTATGCAAGACCACTTTAAGGACCCTGTGGATATTGGGTCTTTTCTGGGTGGTCCTGCTAGGGAATAAGGTTTTCAGCTCAAATAAGTTTGCTAAAATAAACTTTACTCTGTTTTCTTTTTGTTGGAAAATAAGATAGGTGATCTGAAATTACTTTTGAGTGCTGTACCACAAATAGTTTGCATTCATCAGAGTATGTGTAACTAAAGACTAGCACAGAATTCCATTCCTTTGAGATCAATGCTGAGGTCTTGGCTGCATCGGGGCAAATTTCGTGCTTAATATAACTAATGCATCTTCTGAATCAGATGATATTAATAAGCTGAATATCTTTGGGACAGGAGCTGTCACTTGGTATATTATTGAACAATGCCTGTCATGCTGGGGTTGTAACTTGATTGAAATTGAGATCTGAATGTAAAATTTTAATCAGAAAAGCTTGGTGGTTTTTCTTCCCTCACAATTTATCCCGTTGTTCAATACATTTTTCTCTAGCATTTTAGCCTTTTTCATTTGGCAAATATTGATGGCTTTTCCAGAGCTTTAATGGAAGTAAAATTGTCATGAAAAAACCCAATAATTGCATGCATTTCTGTAACAGTTACAAGCCAGAATACTTTGTTCCAGCCTTTTTAAAATCTTCTATGCTGAGTCAATCACAGTTTCTCTGAATTGTAGCAACATGCAAAAGCACTTGACTATTGCCTGTCCTATTAAGAAGATTTAGCTGGAACTGTTGATTTTATAAGCAAACATTGCACATAGACATCACTAGGAAAACTTACAGGACTGATATTAACAGTTCTGAGCTGTGCTAAAAATTATAATATCTAACTCCGAAGTATCCTTGATGCAGTAATTCTTATTCAGACAGAACTCAGAAGAATGAGCAGAAGAC
>NW_016690231.1:3080150-3124671 GCF_001604755.1 Lepidothrix coronata
TTGGCCCCCTGGGTACACTCTGGCTCATGTTCAGCTTCCTGTCAATCCACACTCCCAGGTCCCTTCCTGCCTGGCTGCTCTCCAGCATACAGGTATCTATCACTCCAGGAAGAGTCAACTAGAGCAGTTTTTAAAGCAGCTGCAAATGGAGGAAGGCAGCAGTGCCCAGCACCACCTCTGCCAGCTTCGGGCTCCCCTGACCTTGTGCCGAGCCAAGCTGGGAGTTCCCAAACACGAGCTGCCGAGTCTCTGCTTCACTTCAGGCACTCACAGTTTCCCTCGGAGCAACAACTTCCCTGAGCAAAGCAGGGAGAGAGAGGAGGCACTCCCAGGGAATGACTGATCGTGCTGTCACACGCCTGGCAGTGCCGGGGGAATGCACAAAACTCGTTAGCCTGTCTGGAGTTGTGCTGCTCCTCTGGAGCTGAGCTGCTCCTGCCTCATGCTGCCTCTGCTCTCCTGCATCGTGATGGGTTTCGGAGGCTTTTGTCTCACCCTTTTGACAGCACATATGCAGAGGCATTACATTATTCATTCTCTGTGCGTGATATACCTCTTGTGGTTTGAGTATTTGTAATTAGAGCAGCTCCCAGGCACAGGAAGAGGCAGTTTGTACATGGGGGTTTTCAGCGGTTCGTTGTATTGTAGCCACGTACCATCTTCATGGAAGAAGAGAGTACTTTTATGCATGAGAACGTTCCAAGTCCATAAAATATTAACTTTACTATGAAAGATAATGCTATTATCTTATATCTATATGTGAATATGTAAATCTATACCAGATATACATATTCACAAAACTGAAATTTTCCTAAAAGATGTGCAATGGAAGAAGCTGCTCGGACAGACAGTCCAACTGGTTCCTGTAATCCTGACCATAAAGACCTGTCTGGTTTCACTGGAAGCTTGCTCTCACAGGATCACTACTCATCCTAAGTTTCTACAACTGTAGGGTAATCAGTGACACCTACCAATGCCAGGGAAAACCCTCAAGGAATTAGTGTAATAAATCAGTGATTATAACAGAGGTGACAAACCTGTTACAAAGTAAACCATGACATCTTATTTTTCCAGGTCTGATAACTAATAAGGAATCTATCTCTTCATATTCCAGATTTTCTCTTACCTCTTGTCTGTATACGATTTTCTTTTCTGCTGATTGATTTGTGTACTTTTGGCCATGTTGGAATGACGAGACAGTGACATCTGGTGACCAGTTCTGTGCATGCATTTTATATTTTGCTACCTCGCCATGAAAGTTACCCCAAATTCTGGTAAATAACTGTAAGAAAACCATTATATAAACAGATCGATTGTTTTCAATGAGAAAGACCTCAGCAGGTGCCATGAAGTGCATGTGTGAACATCACAATTTTAGCCTAATCTGCTGGAGAACTAAATATTAAGTGTCTGATTATCCACATTGTCTGCCCATTGCCACCAAGCTGTCCCCAGCCAGGTCCCGCACTGCCCCTGTGGGCTAGGACTTGTGTCACATCTGCTGGGGGCTTGGCCTGAGCTGTTGACTGGCCAGACACGTAGAGGGCTGTGTGTTATTTTTAGCTGTGGAGGAAGCAATCTTTGAAACAGATTGCTGACTTCTCTCTGTACCTCTTCACAAAAACAAAGCAACCCCCCCAACTCCTCAACCTAATCTGCCATCACAGCTTTGGTGTTTTTTTTCCTAAGTGGGCTGCCAGCAGGGCTCCTGCTAATAGTGTGATGCCTCAGCAGGCTGCCCTTTCTGGACCTCTTAATTTCATAAACAGAAACATCAGTGCCTCTCCTCCCTTCAGGCTGGGAAGGGGATGTTTATACTGTCTCTATCAGCACAGTGCTGTGGCTGCTAAAGCTTTTTCTCTGCTCCATCACACCACTGCTTCAGCTCTCCAATGTTCCTGGGGTTGTTCTGATGATATTGGAGAATAGATTGAATTTACCCAGAGATTCATGAATAAGAAAGGAATCAAGAGCAATAAAGTACAGAGCTGCCTCTTTAATCAAATGGGTTTCCTGCATTGTCCTGTAAGGAGCTGAGGATAAATGGCACTGTGTTGGGTCATTATCCTCCTTGGCATTGCTACCAGCGCTGGGAGTCAGGATAAACAAGGCTGTTGTTCTGGGAAGCAATTTGACCAAATGCTTCATTATCCCCCCCACACACCATTTTCTTGGCTCCTCTGCATGGCTGGATATCTCAATGAGACCTGTGGCACCCACTGTGGGGAGAAGCTGTGATGCTCCATCCCCTCCTGCTCCCGTTTGAGGCCTTTTCTCTCAGGTGACAGAAGTGGCTCCATGGCCTCAGTCACGCCAAGCTTGGCTCAGTGTGTGCACGTTTGGGGTTAAACCCTACAAGTCCTGCCCTAAAAGGGATTTTGGGCAGAGCCCTCACACAGCCATAGCCCTCAGGCTCCTGCTTGAGCCTCCAGAGGTTTCTGCTCACAGCAGCACCGTGGCCCTGGGGACCCACTGGAATGCTGGCAGGATGGATCCCAAACTCCTCCAGTCCAGGGCCACCTGTTTAGCACACACACAACTAAACCATTTTCTTCTTGGTCTGCTCTCAGAGCCCAGCCAGGCTGGTAGCAAAGAAAGGTCACAATCTTTTCCTTCCTTGCTTCCCTCCTCTGTCATTCCATCATCTCATCTGGAAATAAATTTAAATCATCATAAATTACTTCTCAGTGCCATTAGTACCTCCACTGGGGTGGATAAAGTGCTACAAAATTTACAAGACTAATTTCTTTACATATTGGTTCTTTCTGTGTTCCCAGCTCCTGCAGGGTTTTGTAGATATGAAAATTATGGTTGATCGGTTTTGGAAGTAAGTTTTAATTATTAATATTGTAATAAAACTATTATGGTGATTTTTGGAGTTTTAAAGATATTTTCAGTTGTTGTCATTTTCCTAACTGTACCACTGGGTAGAAATAAGAATGGTGATTGCAGTCCCCTGACCTGGTGGGAGTAACCTGACAAATAGTAACATTCCAAAGCTTTTTTTCAATCTTTCTTTTTTTCTCCCCCATCATCTGAGCAAAGATGGATTTTTCCATAATATAATTATAAAACATTCATAAACAATAACATTTTCCTTATTGTAAGTGGTACGTTTTTAAATTACATTTAAAGCATCTGAAAGTAATTTATCCCAGAGCTGCATGGTGTCACTTGAGAAAAGAAAATCAAAATTGCTTTTGAATTTGCTGTGACTTCAGTAGTACTTGTAATGGCAGCACAAGCTGCTGCTCAGAAAAACAGAGTCCCTGAGCATCTTGAGGTATGATGTGTGTATATGTAATTTCCTCAACTTTAAAGCTTCACTGCCTCATTCAGGTGTCTCTGGTTCCCCTGACCTTGTGAATATTTTAATGTTGTACTTTCCAGAAATGACTATTGCAGCTGCAATTGAACATTTTAATTTGAGTGCTGTTTTGCAGTGGGTAATGCTATAAAGCCAAATTAGACAAATTACAATGTATGTTCATAGAAATTAATTGTTCCTAATGATTTCCTGCCCGAATATATATTCCTTTCTATGAATGAAATGGAAGGATGGTTCTTTACTCTGGCAAAATGTCCATATGTTTGTGCAGATCTTAATTTGCAATCTCATTATAGTTCTGAATTATACTAAAATGTATAACTATTATACTTTTGTGGACTTTTTTTTATTTCTTGACTCTTTTGCTCTCCCTGCTGCCCACGGGTGGTTTGAAATTACAGCTGGTTTGCTGTTCTGTTCAAGTTTGCTTTGATACTGTAGAAAATGATCTGTTTTTTGATTGTGGCCGTGAGAAATCTGTTGGCTGTCTTCAGTAGAATAAATAGTTTCTATCCTTAAATCTCCACTTTGCATAACATTTGTATCCACAACTCCAGGTAGATGTTACATTTCAGCTCATGAAGTGCTGCAGGTTCTGGGCAGCTAGGGAGCTCAACTAGAAAATATTTCTTCTGCATCAGGTCACAATAAAATATTATGAGTATGGATCTGTTAAAATATAGATCCTGTTATTTATGTGGTGATATTTCTCTGGCAATATAAGGCATTCACTCCACATTCTGATAATCACTGAAATCACCAGCCTGCATCACTTCTTCAGGGTTCATTTGTTGAAATAAATATATTTTTTTGTGCTTTGTTGTTTTTTTGTTTGTTTGGTTTGGTTTATGTTGGGTTTTATTTTTTTAATCTGATGAATATTCTTTATGCTACATGTATGACATTAAAAAGCCCAGTCTTGTTCAGATAGTCCTTTATTAGATCTTGTGCTATATTAATGTGAGACCAAATCACTAAGTATGGAATATCCCAGAAAATAAAGGCCTGAAAAGGCAGAGCAGTAACAGCAATAAACTTTTTTGTCTTTCAGGAGTACAGAGACCTTGAGAGCAGAGCGTGAGCTTCCCCACCAGGAGGGAACACAACCCCTTGGATGGCTCAGCCTCACACACAGCCCTGGGGAAATGTGAAGGGGAGGACTCAGCAAAAGCAAAGGGTTCACTAATGTGAAATCCCAGCAAGAGGAAACACATGCCCTTGAAAAAGAGGTGGAGGATGTGCTGCAGTGGTAACTGGTGCAGAGAAACAACAGGACCCGCTCTGATTTCACACTGGGAAAGATGCTGATCTCATGCACTTTGAGGAGTGCTGGTAAGTCCCGAAAAATTTGCTGTGATTGCAGAATGATGACTCTGCAAAGTGTTTGATTGTCACAGGTAACATCAGCCCTAATGACAGAGCAACCTGGTTTAACCCAGTTTAACCCTTCCATCATCTGACAACCTCCTTCCACCCTTGTCATCTGGCACGGAGAGCTGGAGGTGTGTTACCAAGGGGTATAACAGTTACAACTGTTCTGCTTTTCAGAAGTTAGCAGAAATTTGAAGGCATAAAAAAATGAAGCTTTTAAGTGTTTCCCAGTCTACTCTATTTCTACCTCTCTCAGTTCTCACCCGTGCCAGGGGATATGGTAAGTCCTGCAATCAGTAGGCACTGTAAAGATAAAATGACCAAGTGAAGATGGCAACGAAGGACAGGTGGTGAAACCCAGCAAGAAACATCTACATAGTTGTAAACGAAGGCAGTACATTTTAATGGTGTTATGGGAATGATCACCAATCATTTTGAGAAGGGTTAAGTGTGATTAGCAAAGGAAAAAAAAAAGACAGCTTTTGTTTATGCCTTAGCTCAGCAAAACATCTGCAGGGTAACTTAATGTGGCAGTGTAGGTTTGCATTCAAATCTTAAAGAAAATCTCACCTCTTGAGATTGTCTTGAGTGGTACTTCAAACCTGGATTAATGGGGAGAGAGGCTACCACAAGTCTCATTTCCACTGGAATTCCACAGCAGCCTGTCCAGTCTCTCAGGAGGAGGCAAAATTAATCACTCAGGTCCAGACAGTGACTTGTGACTTCCCCATTAGGAGGAGAAAACTACTCTTCCTAAAGCAGACTGGGGAAAAAATATTGCCTGAGGCACGTTGCTCTTTTTCATGAGGCATAACAGTATCTAAGTTAGAAGAATAAAGAATAAATGGAGGAAGCAGAGAGGAAATGTTGACTTAGGTGTCATTGCAAGTCACCAACACATGACTTTCCAGGGCAAGACCTTCGTGCTGGCCAAGGCAACACTTCATAATCCCGTGTTTGCACAAGAACTCTGCTTGTCATAAGATCATTTATCTGTTCATAGCACAGCCTCAAACTGCTGCACAAAGAGGTAGATACAAAATATTTGATGTTGTTTGAAATCACCTGCCTCACCTCCTGCCTCACAGAAGTGGGATGGCTCTTGGAGACAGAACATGTTGACAGTGTCAGCCCAAGGCATAAATTTTCTCAGAGGAGAAAATCCTATCTTGAGCCCCAAGCTACCTCTTTTTCTATAAACCTATAAGATACATAAGTTTATATGATTTCAGTGTGAAGTTTTCCATTTTTTGAATCACAGAAGCCAGACTGAGCTCTGAATGCTTTTAAACATGTTGGTGACTCTTTCCTTTCTCCTCAGCTGTGTCCACCCAGACTTATTGCTAATTAATGTGCCCTTTTTTTTGGGGAGGGGGGCATTTGGTGTTTGCCCCAAAGGGCTGAAAACAAGTATTGCAAATGGAAAGAGCTGGTAATTTTTGTGACTGGTGCTGATTTGAGAGGCTGTCAGAGGAGGCAGAGCCTGACTGTGCAGAACCTGCTGCCTGGGTATTACCAATGCTGCAGCATTTCCTGCTCTGTCCCTCACTGCTCCCTGGGGAGGGGCTGCTTTCCTTTCTGTTGTTCAAAAATTCGTGTTATTGCTAGCCAAATGGATGGTCTGGAAATGTTAAATGGGAACTAATTTAAAACCAGCAGAATGCAATAAGTTTGGGGCTAAAAGAATTTTAAAAATAAGTGGCATCAGCTAAATTTGGAAAGCAGAGAAAAACTAATTAAGAGAAGTGTATTTGAAGGAACATACAAAATGAGGCATGAAAACTTATATAACAAGTTCTCTTTTGGCAAGAAATATAGCACAAAATATGGAAAGAGTGATGGAAGTGGATAATAGTGGTTTGAATGTTTTAAACAGGTTAGGGTTTGGAATATTTTCCACTTGAAGTGAATGTAGACTTCATGTGTTGTTATTCAAAGGCTTGGAAGTCTTTTTTCTTTAACCAGGAAAGGCAGTAATAGATGTAGGTCAACCTGCTGGATAGTTGACAATAATTAATACAGAGGGACAGGAAAGTATCTTTTCTTTTTTTCTCTCTCTTTCTGCAGTGCTACACAGGTGCTGTTTGGAGATGTTGACAGTTTTTTCCCTTCCAATTTTAATTCCACCCAGAAAACACCATTCCTCTAGTGCCATTACCAGTGGACTAGTCCAAGAAGATATACAGATTTATGGAATTATAACAGACCTCATTTATCTTGCTCAAACTAACACTTATCAGCAATTTTGATGATGTGTTGGAATCTGCCTAGATACGAAAGGCTCTTCCCAGTTAAATAAGTGTTGAAACGAAGTTGAGGCATTTGCTATTGCAAAAATCACTTTATTAAACTCTTTCATAACTATTCCATTCCAGCATAAATTCACTTGACTTTACTATAGAAAACTGTCTTCCTTAACAATTGTAAGTCATTGATAGCATATAACTTACCCTCCCAAAATCAATCCAGAAAGACAATGCTTAGGCATCTATTATTTTCCTAGAGGAATGTTTATAAGCACAGGAGTGCAGTGCAGCCTGATAGTGAGGATTGCAGGTTTCCACCTCCTGGTTCTGTCAAAACTATCATAATGATGTAAAATGTTGACCAGGAGAGATCTAATGGGTGATTATATTTTGGCATCCGGGTGCTCTATCAAACTCTGAGTGGTCAGCAGGTAGAGGCAGGTGATTCTCCCCTTCTCTGCCCTTGTGAGACCTCACCTGCAGCTCTGCATCCAGATTTGGGATCCCCAGCATGATACAGATGTGGAGATTTTAGAACAAGTCCAGAGGAGACCACAAACATGATCCAAGGGCTGGAGCATCTCTACTGTGAAGACAGGCTGAGGGAGTTGGGTTATTCAGGCTGGAGAGGAGAAGGCTCCAGGGAGAACTCATTGAAGCCTTCCACTACTTAAAGAGGGCTTATAAAAAAGATTTTACACGGGCAGATAGTGATAGGACAAGGGGGAAGAGTTTTAAACTAAAAGAATGGAGATTTAAATTAGATGTTGGGGAGAAATTCTTTACTGTGAGGGAGGTAAGGCACTGGCACAGGTTGCCCAGTGGATGCCCTGGCCCTGGAAGTGTCCAAGACCAGGTTGGATGGAGCTCTGAGCAACCTGGACTAGAGGGAGTTGTCCCTCCCTACAGCAGATGGCCTTTGGGGTCCTTCCAACCCAAGCCTTTCTGTGATTGAGTTGGTAGGAGAAAAGGAAAATTCACATACTGTGTGTAATATCTAAAGCTAAAGAAAATATACTGTAAGATACGAGATTTCAGGTGAAATTAAGCAGTTTTTTCCCCAAACTATCTGTGGCATTTCACATAATTGCTGTTCTGCTGTTGCTATGGTAATGACAGCATTTCTCTGTCTCTATATTGTCCTCTTTTCTGTCACTCAGATCTACTTACTACATGGGCCTACTTCTGCTCAACAGATGAATTGCCCATCTAGATGATCTTTCTTTCTTTTTTTTTTTTCATCTTGCTTTACAGCCTCATACCAGAGACTTACTTTAAGTCTACAGAGAACTTAAAAATACTTATATACTTAAAGGCTTAGCTGGACTGGTACCAGTGCATTATTTCTCACCACTGCTACAAAAGTGATGGGAGCTCTCTTTCTTATCCCAGAGTATTTAAAGAATCTCTTAAATCAAGGCCAACATTTTCTCTTGAACTTCTTCAGCAAATTGGCATAAGAAAGACTGAAATTATGTCTATGCTATTTTAGCAACTGCAAACTTTCCTCATCTTGTGTGATCTCATATTTAGAGCTTGGCTGAGAGAGAAAGGCTTGGGGACTGACTGCTGAGCATTATTCATGGTTTATAGTGCACACCAGGATGCAGTGTGTGATTAGGACACAGGAGTTTTTCTTCATTTGGAAGGCTGTTTATAGAGTTTCACAATCCAAATGACAAGGTTCACTGCTAGTGGGCAGACAATTATCACAGTAACAGAACATCACAGAGCAGAAATATTGTCATTTCTCAGGCATAATGGACACTTTGCTTTCATCTTTTAGAAAATCAGAACTATTGACTTTGTGGGGAGAAAAAAAAGAGGAGAATGAAGTGCAAACTTTTAAGATGTGAAATTTTTGTTACAAAAATGGTTTGTGACTGATTAAGCCAGATTAACCCTTCTCAGAATGGGTTTGTCCCTGGTAGTGTCATGCAGTAGCATGAGAAGAGTTATCTGAGGGTGTGATTTGTAGCAAAAAAAATGGTGCATATGCTACTTGAGGGAGAAAAT
Organism: Lepidothrix coronata; assembly: GCF_001604755.1. Taxonomy (NCBI): domain Eukaryota; kingdom Metazoa; phylum Chordata; class Aves; order Passeriformes; family Pipridae; genus Lepidothrix; species Lepidothrix coronata. The sequence continues at coordinate 3,089,112 of NW_016690231.1, forward strand.
AAATCCAGTATTTCCTGGACAACAGAACCCATTCTGGTTGAATTTATCTCCACCTAAATTTTGGTCTTTGGAACTAGTTTGTTTTGGCTCTCATTCACTCTTCAGTACAGCGTGAATGACATCTTAGTTAAATTATCTTTTTGGTGCCTGCTCTGAATATGTTCTCCAGGATCCTGCTATCACTTAGCAGAGCATCTGCTATTTTTTCCATAGACAAAGATAACTTTGAATTAAACCCTGAACCTCTCAGGATCAAAATATCCACGCTCCAAAACTGACCTCTGCTTCTGCATGATGTGTAGGAAAAAAACCACAATGGACAGATGGTGAGACGTTTTCCTTTCCAATATTATCTTGTCTCAGCCTCTTGCCCCAACTTCTGCAGCAGACTTTTTATTTTCTTGGAGGAAACCAAGTGCATGAAAACGTGAGAAAATGCAAATAGGGTAGACTGAGCTAACAAAACAAATAATGTTGTTTTCTTCCCAACTTTCAGAAAAACATTAATCTTGTCTTATCTTTTTCATCTGAAAAATACAGTTTTCCTATTTCCAGTTGTTCAGTGACAAACTCCAACTTGACCAGAGTCCAGCTTGTAGCAGACTGGCAGCTGTAGACAGCATCTGTAATTTTTCTCCTGCCAGTTTTGCTGTGGTTTGTTGTTTTTTGTTTTGGTTTTTTTTTTTCCAACTGCTTTCCCCTGGGACTCACTCCCATTTTGAAGCCTGAGCTGTATCCAACACCAAACCCCTGCAGAAGCCACTGGCCATGGCAGTGGCACCTGGAGCCTCAGTGTTTAAAGGCCAAGTTGGCACTGATGGGAGGATCTTGTCTCCTCCCTGTGGCCCAGTTTCCTCAAAAAGAGCAAAAAATTGTACACTTTGCGTTTACACTACGTAAAAAAAGGGGTTTTAAGGGTAGTACACCACTGTAACTCATCCACAGATTTATGTGAAGGCAGAAACAAGGCACACCACGTATTTTAGAGTTTTGTAAATGAAAAAAGAACCACAGTAGGTTCAATTAACTGCTAAAGCTGCATAGAGAGCTGCAGAGAAATGCTAAGGCAATTTTGGCTCTTTTTTACTTCTGTATTATACATTGTAATGGCATTTATGGATATCCTGCCTCCTCAGTTCCACTCAGTATGTGAAGGATTGAACCTCAAATCAAAGCAGATTCAGATTTTTACACTGACAAAGACCAGAAACCGGTTGGAGAATCGAGTTATTAAGAAAGTCATTGAGGGGATTCAGGAGTTGAGAAGGTGATCTTTGGGAAGATGAAAAGATGAAAGTTTTTAATGGTTTACCTGGGATGTCACTCTCTGAATTGACTGCATTTTTATCATTTTTTAAATCCATTTTACGAGGGTGATTATCAAGTCAGATGGTTCTTTTCAGCTCATAGTGACACATAGTGAAATTTAAAAAACCCAGATCTCAAACTATATTTGAAAGGAGGATAGACTTTTATCCACGTTTATAGACCACAAATGAGCAATGAAAACTGCCATGAGGAAATTCTTGTGGTTCATCCACCTCTGCAGCCCATAGCAGAATGTTTTAACTCAGACTGCTCTGGTCCATAATGCAGCAGTGACAGGAAAACATTAGTTATCTTAAACAACCCACAGAATGTCTTAAGATCCTGCTGAGACCCTCTTTCTTTGAAGAGTCAGAGAACACTGACATATTAACTGACATTGTCTTTCACACAATAAAGGTGTGAATTTATTAGAATTTCTTCTTTCCATTGTAAAGAAAAGTAATTAACAGTACTCAACACTGGTTAAAAAGATACAAATTTCAGTAAGTGTAATGTATTACAGATATAAAGTGGATTTTTTTTTCCTAAATATGCCATATTTTAAATCCTTTGTAAGATCTGCTAAAGCAGCATTATTCTCCCTGAATAATGCTGTCTAACTCAACTTGTTTGTACTCAGTGCTGAGGTATATTTATTTTTACAGCAAAAGATGAGCTAACATTGACTAATCTATTTTCAAATTCCAGGTGTGAAACTCAATTTATGAAGAATTTAGTGCTTAAGAACTCATAAAGTCAATGTCAAAGTTCGAGCCAGAGCCACAGGCTCTTATTATGTATAAGAACTAAATGAAATGATTTGGTAAATGCAGAGAGGACAAGAAATAGAAGTGTCATTTAAAACAAGAACAACACTTAGAAACCCCTTTAATGAAGAGGTGTGTTTTTGTCAGATGCTCTTTTTGGTTTGACTTTATGTGATTGACTGGAGTAAAATGCAGATTCCAACTCCCCAGAGACTTCTGCTCGTGCTGGATCACATGGGATTACTGCTGGGATTAAATACAGGCCTGTCTGTGTGTTTGAGTGGAGCAGGGACAGTGGGACTGCACTGAAGTTCCTTGGGAGACCAACAGAACTATTTGTCTTCTGGTGAAAGGACAAATCTGCAAAGAAATTAATTTGGAGAATTCACCTGAGACTGCGAGTTACCTTCTGGAAGAGACCCTAACACACTGCAGGCCAGATGACATTTTCAATAATATGATTTTTCTCAACAGAATGAGAAGGATTCTGATTCATAATTATATAGAACCACAGGATCAGCTGATCAAAATCCCTGGATTTCAAGTAATGTGCATTCATTATACTGACTCCAGAAGTTACATACTCCAAAATTACCAATATTTTTTTTTCTTTTGACTCATTCCTTCAGCCTTCACCTTTGAGAGCTGTTTCCTTTGCTCTATTTTCAGAGTAGGGTACTACTGATATAATGTTGATATAATAATGAAACCTTATACAATGTTCATAATACTATATTTAAATGCAAATAAATCTTGAATTTGGGGTGTTACTAGTACAATATTAACAAGCATCCATGTAAGTCAGGATTGGAACAGGAAGTTGGGGTAATTTTGATGTCTGAGGAGAGCATTTTGCCTGTGGAAGAATCCCCCATTAATGATCTTCATGCTCTCAGCTGATACAAACAAAGTGATGCCAACCAGATGCTTCCCAGGAATTGAGCAGTGTTGCACACAGATTGAAAAACCAACTTTTAACAATCAGCATTAATACAGGCACAGTGTTTCTGTGTTCTGAGGATCAGCTCTTACATTTAGTCTTGATGGCTCAGAGAATGTCATAGAGATTTCTGGAGACTCAGTTCCTGCATATTTTCAATCGTGGCAAAAAAGGCTTATCAGCTGCAGCAGCTATAACACTATTTTCTCCTCATGCTTTCCAGAGGGAATTTCAGCATTGCAGAAAACCTGTATCAAAACTTATTTCTGGTGAGGTGTTCTTGGTCTCTCCAAGTGTCTGCAGGTTTGTTGCTTGATGATGTTACTTATTAGGTTGTGATGGCCACGATTTCTTTTCAAAGACAGCTCTCCTAGGAACTGTTCATGCCTATCACCACCCCATAGCACTTACAGTTCCTGTGTAAAGAGCAAAAAATTAACTGAGAAAAAGAAGACTGGTTCCCCTTGCTGTGCCACAGTGCAGTGGGCTACAGAAGAGTTTAATTCCTTGCACAGATTGATGTGTGGGAGAGTGGGAAGTGATCTCAGATCCCCTGTGGTGCTGAGGTATAGGCCTATCCTTCTTGTTCAATTTAATTTAGAATAAGTATTCATTTCTAACAGTGCTTCTGTATAAATCATTTAGTAATAACCCATACTCTTGGAAGCAAACCTATAACAATCAGCTGGATGTGAGTAATTGGTACTAAAAGGTAGGTGAAAGTGTCTCTTTCCCTATAAAAATGTCCCCCTTTCGGAATCAGCTCAGCATTTTCTCTCTCCTCAAGAGACAGGGGTGTTTGGGCTCCAAAAGGATAGGAAAAGAGTTTTGTTTTCATTACAAATTCCTTTTGCAAAGATCAGTAAGAGAAGCCCCAGACCTTCATTGAAAGAAATGGGTTCCTGCAGCAATTCACCAAACATCTGGAGCAAGTTGTCACTTGGCCTGGGGCCACTGGGGTTCCAGGCAGCTTTGGATTCATTAATATTACCAGCTTGAATATTTCCAATAATTAGCCAGGCCCCTCTGGTGAAGAGTAGATAGTCTTTATAACTCTGAAGTCATGTCTCAATTACATGGAAGAAAGTGAGTGGCTCCTCACATATGGTACAATAGGTAGTTTGGACATCTGTTTTCTCTGGGTGATTAACCAACCTGATGTCTCAGAGAGCTTTGCACTTTCTTTTCTCGTCTTTTTGCACAAAAAGTTGATTTTAGTTATCACAGGTTTAATTTAGTGACCCATGGAATCAAATGTGTTGCTGGAAGACATGGAAAGATTTAATGATTACTTCTTTTTAGTGATTGTTAGTGGTTTTTCCTTGGTTGGTTTTTTTTTAGCTCACTCCCCCCCAAGATCTCTTGCTCTCCAGGAAGCAATACCTTTATTTCCTCTCCTATATCATTTTATGAAGGAACATTTTTGCAAACCATTAAAAATGCTTTGTGGAGAAATTAAATGCCACGAGAAGTGGAAATCGGGAGGCACATTTTAAAATTATTTACCAATAAAATCCAAGGATCCCTAGAGAAAGTCATAATACTGCATATGCTGGGAAAACAGGGCTCTGTAGGTGTGTGCTGGACCTTCCTTCTTTCACACAGCTTTGTCTCCTTCCACATGGCAAAAACAGTGATAGACCACAGAGGCCTCACATTCATGAGGAATTTAATCACCCTGAAATCAAGGAGAGTTTTTCTGGGAGCTTCAGCCGGGGCTGAAATTTCACCTTTGCTTTCTGGAAAAGGTGTTGGCTGCTTCACAGTTTAATGTGATTTATTTGTCGCTTTCTTTTAAGTTCATCCTCTGATTAGCTGAGTCTTGTGTGGGGTCTTGCTTAAAAGAGGGAACAAAAGGGTGGTTTATTCATGCTCTCTTTTATCAAAGTTTATTCTTTCACTCCTACAAAAGGTTAAAATGTACAAATACCTGACAAGGAGAATAATCACAAGGTTAAATAGGTATGAGACAGATTATTGTGCTTAAAAAAAAAAAAATTAAGAAGAAATATTTTAATATTTTAATGTTTCTTTCTAAAGAGAAATACTAAAATCATATACCATGGAAGTGGAGCCGAAAAGACACATTAACAATATCTGTGCTGCTCATTACTCCAGCCATGCAAGCTGATACAGAATTTGGCAACTAAAGAGCAGGAGATTTTTTCTGGAACTGAGTAGCTGGTATAAATTGCAGACTCATGGTCCATACATTAATTTTCAAGCAGATGCATAAAGCCATTGAGTTCGAGTATCTTGCACAATTTCCTCTATTAATGCCCCGTGCTCTGAGATCCAGTCTCATTATCTGTGTCCTGACATTGGCTTTTTGTCCTTGTGTACAGGGCCAGTATCAAAACTTGAAACAAAGAAATGCTCAGTTGAAGTGAATTTCTGCAAGAAAATCATCCATGTGCATGACAGCATTGCTAATTTTCTGTCATCTTGGCAGATAGAATAATTCACTGATGATACATTTGATGGTAAGGGGCTTGAATCTTGGCTTCTCCTTATTAGCCACTGACAGTAACCCAGTCACAGAAACCTTCACTGGGCTCATTTTTACATATATTTTACGATATAAGCAGGGAAAAAAGCTGTGAAATTGGTAGCAATTTGTTTGGGTTTTTTTTATATTTGTGTTTAAATGTGTAATTAGAATCTGGCTTCACTGACTGATTACATGATCTGTGTGCCTACGGTTGCCTGCTGCCCTAAAAATCAGAGAGGAGCAATCAGGCTTTGGTGTCACAGACACTTCAGGCCTGAAATCAAATCAGAAAGACTTGTTTCTTTTCTCTCTCCAGTAAGTACTGGCACTGCCCCATCCAACCACCCCCCAATGAGTTCTCTAGACATTTACTTCTGGCTGGAGAACAATCATATCACTTTTTTTCCCCCCTCTAAATATAGTAGCTGAGAAACACACCTATTGGGCTTTGCTGTAGGTATCACTGGCTTTTAGCAAGTACATCAAAAAGTCTTTTTGAAAAAAGTTTTGCCCTGTTCTTTTTTCAGATAATGAGAATTACTTATGTTTTTTTTTCTTCTTTTCCCAATTGCTTAGCAGCCTTCAAGAGCTGGTTGATATATCAGTTCATATATATACATAGATCATGGGGCAATCAATCCCAAGAGCTGGAATTTCAGATTTTTTCACACAAATCTCTACAGAGTTTCAAATGTAATTTGACACACTTGCTCTCATGGAATTTCTTCTCCTGTTGTCAACAAGCTGTGTACTGTTATTTAGAAATCCACTTCTGATAGCCATTAATTATGCCTAGTTAGTGTCAAAATAGTTAATTCCTTTTCCTCATTTTTTTTTAGACTTAATAGCATGCTATCATCTGGCAACTTTATCTCTGTTTTAATGAACAGAACCAACACATTAAAATGATGTGAAAATTATTGCATTAACTTCACAGAAAAAAACCCCACATTAGTACAAGAAGCACATTGAATTCCTCAAGGGTACCTCAAGTGCATGGATTTTGATCTTGATTAGCAGCCCTTCTGCAGAAATTGTTATTTTAGGATGTTAGCTACCCTTTTTCCCAATTTGCAATAAATTGCCACTGTATGTCATAGATAGAGATATATATATTCTGTACAGCTACAATAGAATCTTAATGCATATAAGGACATCTTAGAGGATATAGTTAGTTACAATACAAATAATCACAGTTTTTAATGATTTTGGATGGAGGTCTAGGAGTGAGCTAGCATGACATATCTGTGTTTAAACAGATTTATCTGGAATATTAGCAGTATATGGACAAATGAACATATTCTCTTTTTTGTTGCACTGTCACTGTTACCAGTTTTCCCACTGAGACTTCACTCACCTGTTGCAAAAGCTTATGTGCTGTTCTAGATGCTGAAATGGTCTATATTACTGAAAACCTTTCAGGGCCCTTGACTACCATAAGTTTTATCAAATGAACCAGAATTTATCTGCATTGTAGGAACTCTTTCAGGGTGCTCCTGCTGCACAAAGCAGCTATATATCTGGCAGAGCTCAAAATAACATGAAACGTCCAGAACTGGGGGTGAAATTCAAACTTTGCCAAGTGCCAAAGTGTGTTAGCAGATGTCTCACTCCTCATTGACATTCTGTCTACCTGACTTGCTCAGGAGCTTCTGCAAACCCAGACAGACAGGTATGTTCACCTCTAGGTACCCAGAGATTTGCCAGTTTGGCCCTAAGCCTGTGAAGTGATCTACCTTATGACAGCAAAAATGGTCGTTCAAAAACTGCCTTGCAAAAATTGGAGACTGATAAAAAAACCCAGAAATCTTTCACTCAGTCTCTCATTTGTAAATCAGTAGTTCTTGACTCTCCCTCAAAAAATGACCTTTCTGACCCATCAAATATTAGAAGCCCATGGCACGTTGATCTTTCTCTGTTGTCTCTTTCCATAATTTCCAACCTCTCTCCCCATTTTACCAGTTTCCTGTGTCAGATTGTTAAGTGATTGTTCCCAGCTTCAGTTCTCATGGGTTTCACTCTTTTATTGAGCCCAGTATTAGATTTAGATCTTTCCTAAAATTATCTCTCTGAACCAGAAGACTTCAGGACATGCAGGCCTCCTTCTTTTCTTGGTCACCCATCCCTCATTCCCTCCTGTCTCTCTCCTGGCATGACAGCTGGCTGAAGCCACCATTCTTTCTCATGGCATCCTGCAAAGACCTCCTGCAGTGTCCCAGAGTTGGCTGCACTGCCGCACCTTGGCTTGTGGCAGAAAGGGCTTTGCCCAGGCTGAGCAAATACTTGGGTGTTCCCACTCCCCAGGAGTCCCAGAGAGGACCAAGATTTCCTCCTGTGTGTGCACTGGGTGTGTGCTGTCACACCTCACATCCACCAGTGCATTGAGATGGATCTGTAGCAGATAATACATCAGCAAATCTCTCACTTCGTGCCTCACCCTGTTTTCTGCTCTAATTAGAATTGTACTTTTAGGGAAGCCATTGTTTGACATATTGTACATCCTCCCTTTTTTTTTTTTTCCCTGCAGGCAGAGCAATTTTCCTTGATATTTCACCATCTGGGAATCCTTCTCTTCTCTGAATTTAAATGTTCTGCAGTCTCAGAAAGGCAGCTCTGTTCTCTCAGTTATTAATTATTCTCATTGTCTTGATTAATTTTCCTATGATTGGGTATCAATATAAGAATTGTCCTGAACCTAGAGCTGTGAGATAGAAGCCTGGAGGTCTGGGTCCGGATTTGGTTTTGGGATTAACTGATACACCCTAACTCCCTGGTGGAATAATTCAGGATCTTCTGGCTACACCTCCTACAATTTGCAGGACTTATGGCTCACACTTCTCCATTAGCCATTAGCATTGCTCTTCCTCCCCTGGCACTGTCCTGGGGGCTGTAGAATGGACACATTAATATTCTCCAACAGTCTCTTCTCTTTACCTTTACATTTTTTTCCCCCCTATTTAAGTTGTGATTTCTTTAGCCTGCATTTCTCAGACGTCCTTTCTAGTTTTTGAAGATGATTTCATCTCTTGTCTCTGGAGGAATCTGACCTACAATGTAATTCAATATATTGCTTCAAAGCACCCAGAATGCCATGACCCTGCATCCCACGCCTTAATCTTAATTTCTGAAACTGTGTGAAATGAAGCCTGCACAGAGATATGTTTTTCAGGGAGACTTGAATTCTATTTTGTGTTTTCACCTTTCTGCCAGTCAATGTTTTCACACACTGAGTTATTCTTGTTTATTTTCAGACCTTCTTTATCTGGGGAAAAAAGGAAAAAAAAGAAAAAATCTCCATTTTGAATCCTCTGTCTGACATTTAGCATGAATTTTTATACCAATGATACCAACAGATTGCTAGATGTACTTTTAACTTCTCTGCTTTAGAGATAAGAATGATATTAATCCTATCTTTTTCAGTAGTCTCCTGAAGTATTTACCTGCCTGGAATTATCATATTTATTTATTTTTGGATTCTAAATTATTTTTTTTTAATATCCCTCCGATATGCTTTTCATTTCAAGTTGCTTAGATGACTCATTGCTAGTCTCAGGTAGAGAATACATTTTCTGTGCCAACCACTGAATAACAACTTTAGATGGATTCTTTTCCGTGGATGATTTTTATGATTATTATTTTTAATCTTAGCTATGCCTCCTTTCATGATGTGCTGCTGGGTACTAGCAATAGATCTGACTGCAGTTTGCACTGCAACTCTTTTTCTGACCATTTAAAGGAGCATTAAGGTGGGAGTAAATTATTTGTTGCTTTTTCCTGATCCTCTTAAACTGCCAACATAGTGAGAAGAGGATTTTGTGTACAAGACAGCTGTATTCTAAAGGTTTCTAAAGAAGCAATAAGGAGTTTAGTCCCAAATGGATAAAGGTGAGAAATTTGGCTGTATATTTTTAAAATAAAGTTTTGTGTGCTAGAGGACTTCATTTAGAAAGCAATGATTCGAGTAGTTCTCCTGTTCTCACCAAGAATAATGTAGGAGAGGCCAGTTCCTACCCATTAGAGAAGGATGATCCTTACCCCAGGCATTTTTCTGGTTTTGTCATATAAATCATAATAGGTATTATAATTTTCTGTATTTTCTTCAGAGGATGGTCTTATGGTACTGCAGTTACAAGGATGTACCTTCAGACTCCCAGAGTGTCGTGGGGATATAAATAGAAATAATACAAAACTCAGAGCAGATTTTGCATCAGGGCAATCCCTTCTCTAACTATTCCCACGCCTCAGGGCTTGTCTGCCTTTAGCATTTTTCACTGAGGGACAATTGTTCCTGAATAATTTTATCTCCAGGCTCCCTGGTTGGCTTCACATCACCTGATTGTGAAGGTGTGGCAGTGCAGGGGTTCACACCTGAACTGGTCATCTGAGTTGTCAGTGCCAGCAGGAGATTTTTCCCTTGTGGGAGTCCCTGGCAAATCTTTGGAGGATAAGATAATAATATTACTAATTATTATAATATTATTATTAATTTCTTTCCCTCGACTTCATATCCTGATTTCTGCATGGCAGGTGTTTTAATTCAGGTGTGTTCTTCCACGTCCTGGTTCAGAGGGGGGCTCAGCTCAAGCAGAATGTGGAGACCATCCCCCCAAACAGGAGTATTGTCGTGGACTTTTGCAGTTGAAGCACCTACTCCACCATAATTCAAATATGCTATTAGAGAATTTATTGGAAAAAATTGCATGAAAACAGAATACTCTGTGGCTTAATACTCTGTTTTCTCAGCTAAGTATACTCTGCTTGCCAAATACTGAGCTGCAGTAAGGAAGGTGGCTTGAATGTACAAGGACAGAATATATTCATCAATCTACCTTAATTATGTTTGGACTAGGCTTTTCCCCCTCCTTTTTCCTGTGCTGAAGGTGTTGTATAGGATGGCCTTGTGACAGTCATAACTGCAGCTACAAACTGCAACTATTTACTCTGTATGAAATTTTCATGATAATGGAACAAAGTGTGTCAACAGGAGCCTGAAGTGTCAAGGGAGCCAGGCTTACAGTGGATTAAACTGGACTTCAAAAGTTTAATGTATGGACAAAAGGCTGCAAAGGGTGGCAGATAGTTATTACACTGATTAAACAACAGTAAAAAATAAATTAAGTGCTCATAAAGCTGAATCAAAATCTAAAAATAGGCAAAATGGAGCTTAAGGGAACTTAAGGAAACTTTCCATCCATTTCTTTTTGCTGGTACATACAAAATGTGGTTTCCTGGCTATTTCTGATGTAACTACACTTTAGCAATAAAACTGAGAGCCCACCAGATTAATGTGGGCTGCAAATAATTTTGAAACCAAAATGAAGCATTCTTCAAAATAAGGGAAAATTACATGTAAGTCTTAGAATGTTCTTTCCCCGAGGCCAGAGCTAGAAGATAGCTGAAATTATATTTTAAATGGGTTGTGTTATTTTTTCCTTTCAAAAGCATACCAATTACTCCTACAGTGAGTAGCTCTGGTTTCCCCCGCCTGAGAAGACATTTCTTAGATTATAGATAAGAGCACAATTCGATGTCCAGATGTGCATTAGCAAAGAAACAACTCCTTGCACCTTCAGGCCCTGCCTGCCATCTGTGTGGTTCAGTGTGCCAGATTTGGACATCTGCCTTGGAGATGTCCATGGGCAAAAAAAAACATCTTCAGGTTTCCTCTGGGTGTCCCCCCTTGGTTTTCACGAGCAAAACTTCTCACCCAGGCACTCAGAAATTATTTACCACCTGCTACGTTCAGAGACTGGGATTTCCAGTGTTACCATCCTAGAGATTAAAAGCCCATTTTTTTTTACTGCTAGTGAAGTCAGGAGAGTTGCAATGGGTTTGAATGGGAACAACTGGGGGAAAGGATAGGAAGGCTGGTTACAGAGGTGGTGCAGAGAATGAATCTCCACAATCTAACTTAAAAACCAGCAGACAATCTGCTGTAAAACTGCAGATGACACACAGCCTTTATCACTCATTCTGAATCCACCCTCAAACCAGCTGCTAGACTTTGAAGCACTTGTTGATGAAGGGAGTTGGGAGTTATGACTCTGAAAACATCAACTTCCTCTTGTCCTTAAGTTAGTACATAGCAGGAACAAAAAGCAGTACGGAGATAAGTAGCAGTTTGCTTTCTGGTTTTAATTAAGTTTGGCAAAATAAGGTCAGAAGAGGAGTATTTGAAGTTGCCTTGGGGATTTTTCAGACTTTTGCAGTCAAACTGTTGCTAAAAATATAAAGAAAAATATGAGATACAGTTGGAGCATCATTGTCATAATTGCTTTAGAACCAGTCTCATACCCTCTAAAAGAAATGTGAAAGATTTCTGTTGACATGTTTGGAAAATGGATTGACCCAGTGTTTACTCAGTAAAATAATTTGATGTAATCGTGATCCACAGCTGGTTTCTGGCATTTGCCAAAGCAAAGAGTTGAAGAGGGGAAAAAAAAAAAAAAAGAGCAAGTAAATGTTGCAAGCTGGCAAGGAAGTGTTAAGAACATTAAATATTTGCATCAAATAATTGTTTTTGCGTTTTACTCTCCAAATGAGCTTAGACATTGTGTATTGGTTACGTGTTTTACTTGTTCTTCTAAATTGTCTGAGCCTAAAAGCTTTCTACACTGTTTGACACAGGCATGTCAGAGGCCATGCATTAAGCTGCTCATCTTGCCAGGTTCCTGCAAAGAACAGGCTCAGGGATGTGGGAGTTTCTATAGGAAGTTCATAAGGAAAAAATCCGGTGAAACCTCAGCTGAGAAATACGGAGCATGAGCCAGTTTTGTGCATCATCCAGAGCCAGTTTTGTGCATCATCCAGTTTCCATTCTTTCCCCACATCCTCTTTATCCTGTTCAGCATCTTAGCAGCAGTCAGATGATCTCAAGCACTGAAGGATTTTGGTCTAATCCAGCAGAGCATCAGCCTCAGTGCAAATTAACCATGTGCAATATGACTGTGCCCAATTCAGGTGAGCTGAAATGCCCCAAAAGCTGAGCATTAGTTCAAATGCTTCATAAAATCAGAATCACCATCAGAGATTATGAAACCCTTCGGAGGCCAAGAAGTGGTAAAGCACTTCTAAAAGATAAATGAAAATAATTAATGACCATTATATTGCTGTTAAAACAATGACATATGCAACTCGTTAGTACTCAGTCCTTATGTATTTTATTAAGATTAATGTTGTCAAGTTTATTTCCAGCAAGACATGACTTTTCCACCCTTAGAAACTTAGGATATGTAAGAGGGTGAGCAGCTGCATCTTATCTGGTTAACCTGGCTTGTTGCCAAGTGACACGATGGGAGAGAGTTTAAAATCCCTGCTTTTAAACCTTAGCAAAGAAGTTTTTTCTCCTCTCTTTCAAACCTCCACTGCTGTAATTATGAAAAGCCACTCATTTTTCCCATCACCTACAGGCAGAAGCTGTAGGCTGCCATTTCTTTTCCTGTACAGCTGTCTGGTTCAGTAAATGCATCTTCAGGGACTCATTTGCATTAGTTACCAAGAGATGATTTGCAGCAGTGAATGGTGGTTTGTGCTTTGTAATGGGCTTTCTCAGCCCTCACTTTCTAACATGATTATGAGCTCTTCTGCTGTTAAGGGAAGAGCACAGATCCAATGCTGTGCAGGAGACCTGAAGGTTAAGACTGAGTGGGCAGGAGGGGCATCATCTGGCATTCCCCATAGCACCTTGTAGCACACTGATGCCAGACTTTCAGCCAAGGTCCAGCAAGGTTTCTATTTTTGAGGCCTGACAACTGGTTTTTTTGCAGTTTCATTAGAGTTTCGTTTCATACTTTAGGAGCTTAGGAGAGAGAGTCAAGTCAACCTTAGTAATATCTGAAGTCATTAAAAAAGTAGAACAAGACAGCCAAAGGGGTCTGCATTTGGATTATTTCAAAGTGTTTAACGTGTGGATGCGTTATTTGAAAAACCACATCAACGAGAACCCGGCAGATGAGGCATTTTGGTTTTAGTGGAAAAAGAAAGAGGAGATGCTGAACCCTTCGTTGGACAGGAGAGCTTTTTCCTTGAGTAAAATGTTCTGGCAGACACCTGCAGGTGGGTAGAAGTGGGGAAGGGAGGGGACCCTTCTCAACCAGTCTTAGCTCTTGTCTCAAAATTAAAGAATTCAGAGGAACCTTTTGGAACACACTAGAAAATCTGGAGGGGACACCCCCCACTGCTTTCAAAACCACACTGTGCTTGTTTCTTTAGATAAAGCTGCACAGTTGTGATTTCAGGTTTCTTGGGTTTTCAGCAATACACACTCAGGCCCTTTATCACAAAGTGTTTCTCCTGGCTGGGCTGCAGAAAAACCCATGATGGCAAGAATTAAGAGTAACAAGCTCATTATCTTCCAGTGGGGGCTCTCTTACTGGGCACTGTGAGTATTTCTGTGTTCACACAGAAACTGCTGTGCAGTAACTGCTTTGCCTGTCGTGCACGGAGTTTCCAAGTGAAAAAAGGTATTTTCACCAAATAATGTATTATTCAGATTGATGTGCATATTGTTGTGATGTAAGTTTTTCAGGGTTTCTTCTGGTGCAAATCAGATTGAGTCTGAACTAAGGTGTTTTGTCTTGCAAATTTTTAAATTAATGGCAATAACATTAGAGTGGTAAAATTTTATTATGTAGCTGTGAATATAAATTATTTATCTCATTGGATAACATGTTTGAGATATCTTCTATTGTAATCTGGAGTGAGAAAAGAGAAGAAAAGGGAAAATATTCTGAATTGCAAATATCATTCAAAAATATGATTTGAAGTGGCCTTAATCACCACAGATACTTGTGTTCCACGTTAAAGAACAGGTTTTAAAAACATCTGCAGAATACGCACGATTTTTTTTGTTCAACTTTCAGTGCTGTTCTCTCTAAAATTGTTCAAAACCACGTTGAAAACCAAAAGCCATTCAGTTCTTTGGGATCAGCTGCCTATAGGTGTGTTAGCCCCCCATTACAGCAGTCCTTCAGCTTTAGCAGGTACTGATAGATACAGATACTGTTCACTCTGTTCTTACCTCGTTACACACCTTTGTTTCATAGATAATGATTATAGCCATCAAAACCCATTTTAATTAGCAGGTTCAGCCCTTTTATCCTTAACATTTCAACCTTCTTTTTTATTTCCTCAGACCATTTATCAGATCTATCTGCCAATAGTACTTCTTGCCTACAACAAATATTATTTTGAAGTCATACTCCAAACGTGAGAAGGACAATCCATTTGCCCCCAGTTAGGACTGTTCTGTGGTTGATCAAAAATGAGGGTGGTGGTGTGAAATAATGGTATTGGGATAGATGATTGATGTCTCTAATTGGAGCCTGTGCTTTCAGGCTGGGTAGACACACCAAAGCCTAACTGGACATGAAAGCTGAATTCACATCTCACCCTTACAAATGAGCTCTCTCAGCTGGGCTTGGAGCATGTTGTTTAATCAGTGAGGAGCAGCCTCTGCTGAGATTCCTGATGTTGTTCCTATTTGTCATTAAACGGAGGGCATCAGTCTCCCAGACTCTCCCTTCAACCTTTGTATTAAATTTCTTGTAAATAAAACAAAAGCACAGATCAGTGATGTCTGACAGGGCTGCGGGTGCCTTTCTAGACCAGAGACCAAGTATAAAAATGAATCTTCGCAAAATCAAAAGCTTCCCTTTGTCTTGGAAGGTGAGGGGAGGATTATGGATAATTGAAGGTGGGAAAACAAAATTGCCAGACCTGAAACATAATCACATTGTCATTCCTTCCATCAGAAAATCGATTTTGGTTGCTCTCTTTCCCCAGCTGATTTGTCTTGGAAGAAGTTCATATTTTAGAGATAACAAATGTCCTTTTAACTTGTCAGGCAACTTGTAAAAATGTAATTTTGCTTCTTAAATTGCTATACAATGCTGAGTGTTCAGCATCCTGCCTTTCCTCACTGTATGAGCTTGCAGAGAATTGGGTTTGTTGCCAAATATACATCCACAGTTCTACTGAGGCCTTTCCTTCCTTCATGCAACATCCAGCCCTGCATCTTCTCCCTCCCCTGCATTTCTTTGGGTCCTTTGCCTCTCCTCCATCCATGTCCTTTTCTTCTCTGTTTAAAAACTCTGCTGTCTTTCCTGACATGCCTGGAAATGTGATGACTTCTGACCATTTAAGCTAAAATGTGCATTTGGTTGCATAGGTACCTCCACATGCAAATAGATTAGTTCTGGTTTTAGACTGAGAAATACATAGATTTAACTTACAATAGAATCAGAGATACAAAATGAATGGGTTTGATGCTTTGCATTTGGGAACAACACAGCTGAGAATAGCATTCCTTCCTACTTGCCAGTACATAGAAAAGTGTGTTTCTTGATATTGATCAAATAAAATACATTTTATTACACTATAGTTGCAGATGGAGAGACAGAGGGGAACCCTTGTAGCAGTGAGAACTGTATTTGGAAGAAAAATAGCTTTAGGACTGAAAACTAAACAATATTGCTTAGATAACATGATAATGTTCTCTATAGAAAGCTCTGAACAGATCAGACTGGAACTTATGAATGACTCAGGAAGCTGATTATAGACAGCCCTTGGCTATTTGTCTGAAAGTACACCTTGAATTGTGCATGGATTTATTTGCTAATCATAGTAGTTCATGCAATTTACCTAATCCAGCACATCTACCATCAGATATTATGTCTTGCTTGGATCTTTCTGCCTTATGTGACTTGAATAAAAATTTCCATAAAACCTCTGGATTTCTCTTCCAGAATGCCTGTTCACCTGTGGGCAGGTGCACAAGCAGGAGAGAAGAATTCACTGAAGCAGCAGCAGCAGCACAGAATTCTGTGCAATCTGCTCTGAACAGAGGCTGTAGCAGACTCTGTTCCTCAGTTAAATCCAATTCAAAACTTCACCAGGTTCAAGTGGGAATTAACTTGACCATAAGTGTTGTTCTGGCCTTCTGCAAAGGTCTGAAATCTTGCCAGAATTTATACCTGGAATGGATTTGTTATAATAATTTAAATTAGGACATGATAACATTTGTACTCGCAGGTGGCACAGAGGAACAAAAGGGGCTGATCTTGCAGCAAAGAAATAAAAATAAAAGGTCAGTTAAATTAGTTAACTGCATAGCCAGAGCCAATGTGAGATGCTTCAGTGCATCTTAAGACCTTGAGTTAGAAGGTAAAAGCAAACCCAGTGATCAGAGCAGCTCTTTGCTCTCAGCAGCAGGTAGGATATGGCATTGTTTGCAGTTGATCCTTCTGTTTTCTTCTGTGCATATTCCCCAGCATTTATAATAATTTTAATGAGATCTACAACCAGAAATGCTCATTAAAATAGCAGGTAATTATATACATTTTCCTCTTTCCTCTTGCTCTGCTATCTGAGTTTAGCTGTGACCCTGAATTTAGCTACAGTCCTGAGGGTGAACACGTGTGGAATGTGGACTGGGTGCTAAATGTGTCCACAAAATAACTTCTCTTTCTTCCTGGTGGCTGAAAGACAAGAGGTTTGTTCAGGCTCAGAGAGCAACATGTCCCTCCAGGCCACTCAGCCCTCGGGTTTCAGCTCCCACTCGGAATTACAGGTAAAAATCCATGTTATCCACTTACTCTGGAAGCTTTCCTGTTTCTTTGAGCCAGTGAAACCATGGAGTGAATGCACGTGTAAGCATCAAAATTAACATTTAAGCAGGACATTTCCAAAGGGCCATGACCCTTGTGGATGGCCAGGAATCATGCCAGTAGTTAATTGAGGTAACCTCTCTTGGAAGTGTTGTTCTTCACAGCAGGAGTCGGGCAAAAATAAATCCAGGGGTTCAATTCCTTCTTTACTCCCCTTTAGCACCAAACATTTCTCAGTCTTTGGTTGTGTTTGCAAGCCTTCCTGTGTGATTCTGTATTATTTCTCACATTGTTCTCAATGTGGAACCATTTGGGAGCTTTATCTTCTATGAAAATGGACCTTGCTGCCTTGAACACAAGCAAGCTATTTTTTTATCCCATTTTTAACCCCTTTGGAGTTCCCAGTTTGTAATGAATTGCAAATTCAAGTCAGTTTTGACTGAGGTGTACTCCAGCACCTGAGGCTTGTATGCTGCCTCAATGACAACAGTTTTACATGTAACATTTATCTTTTCTTCAGTTTCTCTGAAGATCTGATCTCTGAAGAACTATCTCTCATCAGTTCCTGGGGGAATTGGTTTTATCATGTTTCCAACCCTTCGCTTTCACACATCTAAAGCATCATTTTTCTGTTCTGCAAACCCAGCATCTGGTTATGCTCACACTGAGCAAAATGAAATAGTAGAGGCAAGGGCATCCCAATAAGAGCACTAAAGAAATCACAGTCGGTTGCCATTTCCAGGAACATGCAGCACTTCTGCAAGACAATACTATGATTACCTTGCACTTGGAAGTGCTGCAAACTCTTTCCACAACTTTCATGGGTGTTTGCCTCAGAACTGAATGACTCCAGTTTAATTTAAATGTAAATGAAAAGTACATAGTGTTTAAATGTTTAACAACCACACGGAGGATTTTGCACAGAGCAGAATTGTTCACCTCCTGTGTTCTGTTGTGGTTATTATTCATTCATTGCTGCATCTAAAATCTTTAATCAGATCCAGATGATATTCTCCCTCCCTCCCCTTTCCATGTAGATGGCCCTTAGGAAGACTTCCCCAGGACTGTGCCAGCTTGGCTTCTGCAAGATACTGCTGGTTTCCTAAATCCTGGCTGGAAAACAACTTTTATGATTGCAGAGCATAACTAATGCCTTCTAATACTTTCTTTGCAATGAGTAGCAAAATCCAAGCAAATGCAGGAGTTAGTTCCTGCAGCAATTCCAGATCCTGGCAGACTCTCCTCAGGAGCTCCTGGCCTCTTTTCACTGCAGTAAACTGCATCTTTGAAAAGAAGGACAAGAGGGAGTCCTTTTAACGCGAAGCTTCTAGAGGGTTTAGAGGGATTGTTCCACAGTTTCAGAGCTCAGAATAAGAAGGCTTGTCCATATCTTTAAAGCCTCTATTATGTTATACTTTGTACAGCCATTTATTCTTAGGAGCTCACTATTCTTGTAAAGCCTTTCTTACTGGTAATTTAGATATTGTTCTGGACATTCCATTGGTGTCATTATGGATCTTGATCTACTTTAAGTCTATGCAGTCTCCAGGCTCTTCTTTTGTAATTAGAAAAATGTTACTTTTTTTAACAAAATTGCAAAAATAGGATCAGGTCAATCTTGTGTTACACAGACCTGTGGTAGAGTGATGCTCCTCTCCCTGCCCAGTCCCTGAGGACATCCAGGTGGGTCAGCAGTAACAGTACAGCTGTTTAGAACTCCTCCAGCAATGGCAGTTCTGATATGATTTTCCTTTTCATTAAATAGCTACAGTATTGTGATTGCAAAAAAAAGGTCATCTTGGCTGTCAGAATTATTGCATATTCTAGTTACAGGTTCTTGCTACAGTCTATTTAATTCCTCTGCCAAAAAACATTCTATTTTTTATCACCTCCAGCCTTTGCCAGTCCGGAGTTTTCCATATTTCTTATATGTGTTCAAATTAATAAGTGTAGGATTTGCTTTAAATGCCATAACATTAAAAATAGATATATTGAACCTTGCTGAATTTCACATTATTTTTAATTCTCTGACTTGCACGGAGATCTCTGGCTTGGGAACCTGTGAATAGTATGGACGATTCATTCTTCACACTGTCCAAGAGCTACGGATTTGATCCTACACATGGCAAATTTGTCAAATTAACAGATTCTTCAGTTTTGTTCTGGCTGCTGCTGGTGGGAAGCAAACAGAGATGGAAAACCCGTCCATCTGACTAGGAGCTGGCTCCAACCTGCAAGATGTAGGTAGCAACCACAAAAGTAGGTGCTGGTGACTGCTACAGGGAAAGCTGTAAATCAGGTTTTGTTGTACACGAGTTCCTTGGTGGGACAGTGCATGAGCTCAGCAGCTCTGCTGCAAATGCAAAATGAACCCAATGTACAAAAGGAATGCAATGCACTGAATACCCACAGCTGTGTATACACATCTGTTCTGCCCAATTCATGCAAAGAGCAACTGAGCTCATATTAACAGGGTGTATATATATATATATATGAGTTCATATTAACAGGTTGGTAGCTGACACTTTCACTCCAAATATTGGGCTGAACACAGAATACAATAAACCCTAGTGCACTCTGACAGCAGGAGCTCCCCAAGCAAGTGTACCCTCATATACCACATTATAGCAAAAGTAATTATTGAATTTGCAGAGCAACTGTGATAAATAATTTTAGTCCTTTAGTTACTCGCTTTAAAGAAGCCACATAAATAATTACTGATTTACTGACAGCAATTTAGTTGGTCTAACAACCCAAGATTAATAACACCCTCTTGGGCTTGTTTTCTGGAATGATAGCTTAGGTGCCATTTCTAAACATTATATATCTTTATCTTGGACTCTGATAACTGCCAGCCCATCCTGATCCAGGGAGCTATGAACATGCAGCTAAAATGGAGATTTCTTTTACCTCAGTAAATCTCTTCCCTTTAGTGCCTGTTTTTGCAATAGTCAGGATTCTAGTGAGGCAATCTTAATTTATTAGTTTAATCTGGGAAATTAGTTGCTGTAGGGTTTGGTTATACAGATCAATGGACAATAAAAAACATTTTGACTTGAGTGAGATTTCTTTTCCTTTTGCAAGGATGCGAAGAGAATACTGAAAACATTTTGACTATTATTGTTTTAGAGACTGAAATTCAAATACAAGGTCATTCAAAAGAAATATTGCACTGAAATCTCTGATAAAGGGAAGTTTGCTGCTACTCAGCTATAGCTGCCTGCAACTGCATAGAGACACAATACATTAAAAGTTTAAACAAGTAACAACTCTTATGTTAGAGCATCCCCTCCAAATATTATCATAAATTGTGTTTCAAAGAAAAAAAAAAAGGAAACATTTTTCAAGGCTTTGAGCTGATTTAGGAATTTAAGTTTCATCATCAGGGACATGGGGCCAAAACCACATAACTGTATCTTCAAAAGCATTTTCTGAAAGTAACTGGACTATAGTTGCTCTTTGAACGTTTTGCTAGGTCTCCATTTGCATCTGAGGAGTTAAGGATGTTTTAATGCCTGTGCCTATGTGATTTAGACTTTAAGAACTGCTCAGTGCCTTTTACTACTCGGGCTTCCAGCTGCCCAGTCACTTATGAAAGCAGGATTTAGCTGTTCAAATCCTTTAGACCTTGTGGTGCTTAGTGCAATGGCACGAAAAAAATTGAACCTGGGTGCTTAAAGATACAGCTTAAGTGCTCAGCAGCACATTATAAAATGCCTACACAGGTTAGGCTTGAATTCAGTTTAAGACAAAATCACATAAGTGCCCACGGTGTTTATTGAATAGGGTGCAATTAGTGTATAAAAGAATGATCAAACACCTTTTATATTTGTGCTTTTATTCTAAAGGGTTTTGTAGAATTTAGAGGGCTTTTTTAGCTTTAGGTTCCACCTCAGTATATTTGAGTGTAACATAGTCTTTAATTCTTTTCCCCCTTTTGTTTAGTATGGAGATGAAAAGCAGGGACCTGTTGAATGAGTTGAAGAATCTCCACTGCTACTCTGACACTGGACTGCTGTGTAACTTGTGTGTTTTGGTTGCTTTAAGTTAAGGTATTTTCCCTGAAACATAATTTTCTTCATGATGAAACGCAGTGTGAGGAGGAGGTTGCACTTCAGAGCCATATACCTGGCAACAAAACATTGGTTTTTTCACCTCAGGTCTTCTGCTAATGTCCCTAATGCATTCATTAGAGAGACAATGGATCAGTGTGGCACAGAACCAGAACAATATTCACACCAGGAGATGTGAAAACACAGTATTGAGACAGAGAACGGAATTCTTTTTGTGCACGGAATAGAAATAACCTGAAGATACATTATCTGGGTTTGATTTCCCCAAGTATTTTTCTCCCTCTTCTTACAATTCCTTTCAGAAATCACATTTCTGTAGAAAGACCAGGCTGTTCTACTGAGTTGTGGGGGTTAAGATTGTTCTTTTTGGTTGTTGATCTTCCTAAGGCTGATTTCTTTGAAAAAGTCACAAATGTCCAAGTCCTTTTGTTGGCATCCTGACATTTGACAGCAGGACTGGTCTGGATTTTCAGTTTGTAGCTAGTTTGAAGATAAAAAAAGTCTGATATTTGAGCCCAAATAGCTCAGATTTTCGAATCTACAAGTTTAAAGGTACATATTGATACATATCTGTGTGCATACAGAGATCTCTAAAGAGTAGCAGACTTGCTTCTGACTTACAATTTGACTTATAGCTGGGAGACAGGAGTTCAGCTGAAATAGACAACTAAGGTTATATTAACTCAATAAAAAATGTAAGTTCTAACTCAAAAAATCCAGCATCTTTCAACAGAAGTCAAGTGATTTTCTCATTTTTCTGGACAACTTCTCTCAAGAGTTCATTACTCTTCCTCGATTAAATCGTTTCTAATGATCTCTGCCTGAATGAGAAGCAGAGAAATGGTAGTCACAAATCAGTCCTTAGACAGATTCTGACAGCAATGTGAATAACTCATTTATGTTCAGCTGGATATAAGTCTCTGATTCTTCTTCTAAGGGTTCCAACAGCAACAAATATCCTAAGGGTGTAAATTCTAAGAAGGGAAACTTCTATCTTGTTAGAGCTGGCAGTAATTAGAAAATTGGAAAAAAATGTTGCAAGTTTATCAGGAATAAATGTCATAGTAAAAAAAGGGAACCAGCGTAATAATGCTAAACATTTAAGTTATTACAGTCCATTTATCTCGTAGAATTTATTTAGCTGGAGGAGAACAAAAGGAAACTTTTGCCTCTTTGCTGTATTTTTATAATTGGAGTGTGTAAACAGTTTGGTCTGTGACTTGGCCCACTTGGAAATGAGTGACAGGCACCTTTTGGCTTGAGTAGAGCGACTTAGGAAGATTATCCTAGTCCAGACCAAGCGCTACAGAAGCTTTTTGATGCAATCAAAGCTTCCAGCGAAAGTTACAGGCAAATTTTCAGTTTATCCAAAGGATACTATCACATTCCAGCCTCAAGCAGGGTGCTCATGCCTGTACCTAACCTTGCCCTTTGCTTGGCTTTGCAGGCACACGTGTTACCAGACAGGGGGGTGAGAATCTCATTGCAGTGGGAACAGAATATTTCTTCTTCTGGAATGGACAGACCTTCGTTTTGTGGTGTGTTGGCATCTTAACTTTATTTAGATTGAAACAAAAATTAGAAAACAGAGGTGGCTGTTACTCCAGCTGGGATGGTGGAGTTGAGTGGTATCTTTTCAGCATCACGGTGCTCAAAGGATGCTCTTTTTGCTGGGAGGGAGAGAAGGGCTCAGCCTCCTCAGCTCCCTGAGCAAACCTGTGGTTACAGAAAATGAAACATGTGCCAAGTGCACACCAGCACCTTCCCTCAGTTTGGCCTTCCAGACAGAAGGGAGAGAAAAATATTCCTTTTCCCCTCAGTCACCTTTCATTTGTTGTTTTTCCCTTTTATCTACTTTTCCTCATAAGGCTGATTGTAAATGTTACCTTTTCTGACAGAGAACTGGGCTGCTCTGAGCAAGATAACAAACATGTGCTCTTTCTCCCACTTTCCTTATATAAAATAACATTTCTTATTCTATTTGCTTTGCTGCCAGCTCTTATCTGTAATTTGGATCATAAACCAGGACTGTCTTTTTCCAGGAACACTGAATAATATAATGACTGGTAAACTGTGAGGATATTTTTCTTTATTAGTTTTTTTTTCCTGTTGTTCTGAAAATATTGATGTTTCAAAATAGATTTGGTAACTATTCATACCCTATAGAAAAAGCAGAAACAAGAGCCTTTTATCCTCTTCATTTCTGGATGCTATGTCATCTTGTTTTCCAGTGTTGTCTTTCCCTTCTTTATTGAAAATTAGAGATGGATTTTTTTCAGTGATATTAATGTGAGTCAAGGTCTGATTCAAAACTTACTGATGTTAGCACCAAAAATTTTGGTCATCTTTCACTGGTGCTGAGTACAACTGGGAATGTTACTGTATGGTGAGGGAATCAGGTCCTTGGGAAGGATTCCTGACTTAGGCTCTGCTTAAGAAAAATTTCCAAAAGAAGAGGCTCAAATGTTCCTTCAGGACTGATATTAGCAGTTCTGAAAGGGACCACACAGAGAGCTGGCTCTGTGCAACAGGTGCCAAGAAAAAGGGTGATTAATAAAAATAGGTTATAGAGCCACCTCCAGAAACCACTCTTACTAGTCATACTGCCAGCACAAGGACCAGCAAGTAAAGTCAGGGAGAGATGTAGCACAAAAGAAAGGTTTTACTGCTCATTGTTCACCAAGTTTATGTACTGCCTTTTCACATCCATCCTACTGACCAGCCAGGGGACCAGCTATTACTCTGTGTTTATTCAACCTTGTTTCCTGCTGGCCCCTAAACACTGCTGTCATCAAGAGTATTATTTGTATATATAATAACAACAGTGAATAGCAAATAAGCACAGTAAATACTGCACAAAAAACTGCTCAGAGGATACTTTTCACAGATTAGGGCACAGTTTACTGTTCTGTCACTAAATCTCCTGATATGACTCCAACTGCTAAAGAGAAGTGAATGAATTTTTGACTGAGGTGTGTTGGGGTTTACTGCATTTGTCATCCAGTAGATCCATCAAGGCCTTCCTGTCATGCTTATTATTGTGGTGCTTGCCTCCTAGAACAGTGAAACTTAATTCCTTATTGACTGAGGCCTAAGGAGGACTAACAGGAGACCAGGGAAGTCGGGATCTCTGGTATCAGCTGCAGGCAATGAGTCCAACCAGTGGTAGGAGGTACTGGCCTGGGGCAAGTTGCTGATTAAAAGCTGCTTTTCTGAGAGAGCCCTGACATAACCCTCAGTAAGGGCCTCTTTATTTCTCTTGAATGCCAATGGAATTATTAACAAGAAAATCAATTTTAAGTGCTGCTTCCAGCTTGGGTTTCCATGGAGACTGCTGACCTACTGTTGGAACAAGGCAAGCTTGGGGGGCAACACCTGTCTGGGCATAGGCTGTGAGTTGGATGAAAATGCAGCAAATTACAGCTGTGCTTATCTGAGGCAGGGTTTATCCAGATGTGGTGAATCTCAGGGTCAATGGTTTTCTTCTTCAGATAAATCCTTTTTCCCTGCACCATTGCAGGCTATGAGATAGCAGAGAAATTAAGCTGGAGATCAGTGACAAGAAACGTTCAAGCAGAGCCTGCCTCGAGTCAAGGGCATAAAACAGGGCCTGGGCAAAGCCACATTCCCACAGTACACTGCTGGGTTTTGAGTGGCAAAGGGTGAAATAACCTTCATTATGGGAATCTATTCATTGCCTGCTGCCAATTCACCCTTTGCATGGTGCTGTGATAGCACAGAACTGGGCCCAGTGACTGTGCTCCTGCCTGAGCAGGGCTTCAGAAACTTGTGGGGCAAACAGTAATTTTTACACTATTGCTTAGAGAAGCAGTTCTAGTAAATTCAAACCAGCTACTTCTACGTTTGTGCCCTTGATCTGTCTGTGTAGGGAAAACACCTCCCACAGAAACTGGTGTCTTCAGAGCCCCAACATCCCTCACCTGCCAAGTTCAAACTATAAAAGTAAATCAGGCAGCGAGAGGTGGTGCTCGGCAGCAGCTGCCAGTCCAAACACCACACCAGCCCAGAAGGAAGCAAGAGGCCCAGAACACGAGCCAAAAAAGCAGAGGGGAGGTAAGGACCCAAATCAGAGCCCTCAGCAGGGCTGCAGTTGGGTTTTAGCTGCCTCAGAGTCAGCCAGAGACGGGTCCTCAGGTGGCACCAGCTCCGTAACTTAATTGATGCCAATTCACAGCACTTCAGGATCTCCTTCACAGAGTGTCTGGGCTCATGGAGAGGATGTTTTCAGAAAGCCCTTGGCCAGAGACGGATTTCTGTAAGTGAGTGTTTACAAATAAACCACTTACCACCTGGGCTCTACAGATAGCCACAGATTTCTGTTTATCACAGAACCTTATCCTCCCCAGCCAGGCAGAGCAACGCCAGGTGCCGATGTTAGAGGGAAAATGGAAAATGTAGGCAGTGCAGAAAGGGACATTTACAGTATCTGATGAAAGTGCTGGCAAGACCAAGGCTGAAGAGTTAAATGAGCTAGAGAGGTATTTATGGGAAGGGAAGTAAGCAGCTTGAAAGAATGAAGAAGGAAACAAGAGCTGTGAACTTATTTGATTACCACAAACAGAGACCAGCTGCCTCACACATCCCAGACAAATACAGTTTGACTTGCAATTAATTTCATTCTATAAAACCCACCATCTGTAGGGAAGAAAAAGCAGAAGGTAAAAGTAACATAACATCTTCCCTATGCCAGTCCCAAAAATTAATACTGAAAAAGCAGCAGTACCTGTAGACCACACAGGAGGCAATTGCCTGTATTTTGGGACATCTGCTCTAGTTTCACTTGAATAGATAATGCCAGATAAGTAAAACAGAAGAGATTGGGGGATGACTGCACAAGTGACAAAACATTGTTCTTAAAGGCTTGTGGGAGGCACCTAGTGGTAGTGATGCACTTTAAGAAGAATGTTAATTGCCAGATAGACGAGATAACTGGAATTCGTGAGTTTTAAATGTGTTTATTTTTAAGTGTCATGAACTAAAAGTACTATTCAAACTGAAAATGCAAAAAGTATTAAAAAATGTTTGCAACTAAGAGTCAGACTATAACTTTAGGTTTCAAATTGCTAAAAGAAGAGGTGCTATCCATGTATGCAGTTAAAACAAGGGGCCATCCCTGGTGCTCTGCAGAGAAAAACAGTTACAGAGCTGGCACAGTCCTGGTGCTTGTGTCTGATTCAGTCAGAAGCAGAGACATACTGGTTTTACAGATGATGTGTTGTGAGGTCCTGGTTGTACAGATGATGTGTTGTTATGCTTTAGTATCACTGTTATCGTGTATGAGATTTTTATTGTTCTCTGGCAGGAATATCTTGAAGGAGTGTGAGGGATTTTGGCCATGACAGTAAGTGACCAATTCTACTGTGGTTTTGGGGGAATTTCTTGTTTAGCAGAAAAGTAAATATTGCTCCTCTTGGCACTCCCCATCACCCCTGTCCCTCCCAGGCAGGTATCTCTGTTCCTCTGAAAATGGGGGTTATTGTGCACTCTGACCCATCAGCAGATCCTATGTGTGCTGTCCTTTTTGCACAGATGTTTCTTGACTGAAATCAGATATTTTTGGCCAGGATCCCACTGTGCTGGCAGCTGGAGGGAGTTTGAAGATGTGTATATGCAGTGTGTACACCATTTTCATAGACAAAGTGGGTTGCTGCCTGTGACTCTTGGCTCAAGCAAATAAGGCTGCAGCCTGTCTTTGGACTGCTCATTTTGCATGGCAGTTTCTGGAGCTGATTTTTGTTTGTTTATTTGTTTGTTTTGTTGGGGTTTTTTTTTGTCTCATTTTGGAGAGGTTTTCCCCCTTAAATTGCATTTATAAGTTCTTATTTTCTCATTGGGAAAGTGCAATGTTTCACAAATTGTAGTGCACAGAAAGAAAGTAGAGCTTAGCTGTTTTGAGCTTCCTGATGTGCCTTTCTCTTAGTGCCATTACTGAGGCTGTTATCTGGAAAAAAAATAGCTCTATTAAATGAAAAGCTTTGATATGGAGGAAGAAGATTATCTGATATTTCTTTTCTTGTTAAATTATTGTACTGATGCACAGCCAGAAGGGACTGCATTTTTCTCTCACAAAGAACAGTTAGATGTTCATAGGACCAAACATTTCCTTAATGGGAAGGTATTATTAAAAGTTGCTCTCCAAAATGTTTGTCATTATGAGTTGTGGTGAATGTAAGAGTCACAGGGCTGGTATTTCAGGGAGTTTGCAGGCACACACGAGCTCTGCAGGAGGATTTAGGTGGTTGAAGGAAGAGAACAGCGGAGTGGGATGTGGGAGAGGGAGGAATGATGTCAGGGCTGGGGAGCCCACTCAAGGTGGGGAGCGTTGCTTCAGCCTGAATGCAAAGCTGCTGTGTCTGCAGGAAACAGGGCTGAAGGGCTTTTCCTTGCCTCAGGCTTTCTCACAGTTGCCTTTGGCGGTCCCTCTTGGTGTGCCAGCACTTCTGTGGGGACTTCTGTGAGACCTCTGAGTGCTGCTGTCACCCAAGCCCCAGAGCAGAGGTGGGATTGCACAAGGCAGCAAGTGCTGGGCTTCAGACTCCTCAGTGTGGGTTTGTGGTGCCTCCTCCTTTCGTGGGTCTACTCTGTTGATAGACTGGAAAATAAGTTTGATTTCAGAAGTTTGATTTCGATGGCCATGGATTCAAAGAGGAATTATTCACAGAAGTGACTGTTTTGAAGTCATGGCACAGCTATTACCCTTCCCTGTCCACTGAAATCCTCCTAAGCAGCTCCTCTGATCCAAATAATCTCTTAAAATGGCAGAGCACAGCATGAGTTATTTTATTTTGTGTCCTGTGTTGGGTGTCTGAGGCACACTATTCAGCAAGTATAAAATAATAACTGATTTTGACAGAAATGCCTTACACACTGGAGGATCTTCAGGCAACCAGAATGTGGCTTTCACACATTTTTTTTCCAACTACACTGTAGAACAGAATGTGAAAATCCAGATTTCTGACATTCTGGGTGATTTCTGCTCCCCTGCTGAACAAAAAAGAAAAGCCCACACTGCTGCACTGGGGTGGTTTTTGTCTGTGACAAATGCACTGACATGACTTTTTCTGTGATTATTCATTTTCCTTAATGGGTTTGAGGGGAGAGGAAGTTCCTTGGCAGTATTATGGAGAGAAGCAGCAACTACACTGTGTAGAGAGGAGACATAAGTCATGTAATACATCTGCAGCCGAGCTGTAGAACAAAATGCTGCGCTCTCCCTCTCCCCTGCGAGGTGTAAGTGATGCAAATTCCACCTCCCAGGAGGCAGTCTCTGGTTTTGGCTGGGAGAAGGGCACTCCTGAAGGCAATATGAGCTGTGAAAGAAAAAAAGGGCAATAAAGGAAACATAATTTGTGCCGTAAGCGAATAAAAGTGAATAAAAACGTAAATGAATAAAAACACAGTCGTGGATGAGGAGTGCAAGTGCAGTAAAGAAATGGTGAAGCATTTGTTGCAGACTTTGCTGCAAAGAGCCACTGAAGCTGCTGAGTGTATCTGTTCAGACTTGTATTCTGTTCAGTAGAGGTTTGTGTGTGTTTGTAGCACCACCATATTCAAGAGATGAATATTCCAAGGTCTGGCTGTCGGTATTTCCAGGGCACAGATCAACTCCCTCAGGATGTGAGATCTTCTCACACCAGCAGGGTTCAGTCAATTATTAGCTGCTGCTGTTATCAACATTTTACTCAAACTGTTTTCTCCTCCACACGGTGTGCGTGGGCTGCATGGTGATGCTCTCTGTGTGCCATTTGTCCTACACAGAAGTTTTGACATCTTTTAATTAAGTTTTCTTTCTCAGGCTCTGATTGAATGCTGTTCCTAACACCTGATGAGCAGTAAAGGCTCCAGCAGGCTGCTTAGAGAGTTCCCAACATTGAACTAATTCCTTCTGGCAGGTGATAATCAGCCCCTCGTTTTGATATCCCCTTAGTCTGAAAGTATGAGAAATCATTTATAACCTGACTAACTAATGGAAAGCCTGGTTTTAAGAACTAATTCTGGGACACCTTTTGCATGCTATGTGTTAGTTTGCTACTATTAGCAGGCAATATTTAGCAGCCTTTCAGGGATATGAAAACATAGGACTGAAAAATATCCTTCCATCATGGGGTTGATATGTAAACTTGCACTGTTGATTACACATCAGAGATTTTAATGTATAATATACAATTTAAATGCCCAATATTCAGCTTACCACTTGTAAAACACAGGACACAGATACTTTTTTTTATAATTATGCTCTTTGCTGCTGCTGCAGAAAGTCATCCATGCAAATATTCACAGTTGCTAAGCTTCAGAACCTGAAGCCTCCCACATAGTCATCAGCAGAGAGCAGGAAAGGCCACAGGTCGGTATGAGGACTGAGCTTTGCCCTTTTTCCTCTGTGAACACATGCCCACATATTCCTCCCTCTTTTTTTTTTTTTTTTTTTTTTTTTAGAGGTGGAAAATTACGAAAATTAGGGATACACGTCTGGCTAAATGAGAAGGTGCCACTTCAAAAAAGAGTCACATTTAGTTGACCTGTGCAGAACCTGAAACAAAAATGCCAGGAGAAAACATTCTACAAGCAACATAATTTTAGGTTGTCCAAATCCTACTGGGTAAGACACAGGTTTTCCAAGAAGCATTTGATCTTTGCCTGACTTGAGACGCTTTTGGAAGGTAAAAACTTGGTTTTGTTTTATTGTGCATTTTCTTTCAGAATATTATGGGCATGAACTAAAACTTTAGGCTTTTGCAGTGGCAGAGCTGCTAATTCAGATGCAATTTTTCTTTCTTGAACTTTTTAATGCTTTATTCTCTGTTTCTAAGTAGATGTAAGAAAATGCTTAGCACCAAGAATGTTTAAAGGAACACGTGCAATGCCCAATCAAGCCTGCTTTTGGACAAGAACCACAGAAAATAACAGAGAGAGAGAAAATTCCAGTTGCCTTTGCTGTAGGTAAATTGGACAGCCTAAAACTGCTCTGCTGGGAACTACTTTGAGCAAATCAGCCATTGATCAAGGAAGGTGTTTGGTAAAGATGCACTGAACAGTGCTTAGAAGTCCCTTATGACTCCATTTTTCTGTCGTGTGTCAGCACCTGGTGAAGATGCTGATGTCAGTGGGACTGTAATCATCCTTGACAAGATGAAATATGGCCTCCAAATTCCAAGAACATATGGGATTATTGAGAAGGAAAATTGTGTGAACAAGGGCAATTATAGCAATAACTATCCGTGACATATTACATGGAGCCATCCAAGCATAACATAGATATAATGAAAGTATTTTTAAAGGCAAACATGATGTAAACCAGTGCCAAAATGATCTAATTTATTATTCTGTCATGGATGATAAATGTTAATAACCTCTGTGTTTCACAGCATAGCAAGAAAGCTTTCTTTTATGCATGCCTTGCTATTTGATTTGAAGGCATACAAAGGGAAAAAGGTTTATTTGAATAGGTATGGAAAGAGGATGGAAAACCTTCCTCATCCAAATTCCAGTCTTTAATTTTTCAGGATATAATTGCTCTGGTTATTTTTCATCACACACCCCACCACATCTACACACCTATGCAACCCAGAGGAGGCAGCTGGCAGCCTATTAATCATCACAGAACCAGCTTTAACCTTGAAAACCTGAGCTGCAGGATTGCATCCCTCTGATGGAGCTGTTCATTGAGATGTAACATCTCTGGATTTACACTGTCCTTTTCAGGTAAAAGTGTAGAGCAGTAAAGTTTTAATACAAGATGCATCGGTTAAAGAAATCCCCACTTTTATAATTCCTTTCATTGTGACCTTTTGCCCTGCTACAGAGTGAAACCAGTCCTAGAGCCAAAGCTTCAGAATAATCTTAACAAAGTTCTTTTAGGAAATTAAGATTTCTTATTTATTTGAGGGGAAAAAAACAAAAAAACTAAATTATTTTGCTGCTTACTGGCAAAGTCAGTCTCGCTACATTACTTATTTTTAAAACTCACATCTCATTCAATTAAGCTTTGATACTGTTGACAAAATGATGCTGTCCTGAAAAAAAAATATTGCAATAGCTGCTATATACAAGGCCATAAATAAAACTGCAAGATTTTCAAGCTTCAAAAGATTGAGGACAGGAAGAGACTGTTTAGAGATTCATTTGAACACTTCTTATTCAGTACATTTGCTGCATTCAGTACCAACAAAAACACATTGAATCAGACAAAAAGACTGGACTTAGATGGCAACATGTGGGTTTTTTTACTGGTTCATCAAAAACAGAAGAAACCCCATCCCCAGTGCAGTATTATAAATACAGTGCTCCTGCTCCTGGGGCACAACCAACAAGATAAACTCTTTCATGAGCCACGTTCAACAGTTAAATCAGGGGTGCAGGTTATCCCCAGTGGATCTCAGGAGATACAGGATAACAACACACAATACATCTCTGTCACATTCAAAAGGATAAAGCCAAATACATTTCTATGCTCGTCTTATTTTTGGAGAACAATTTTAAAATAGGGCAATACCTGGATGGAAAACTGGTTCAGCCCTTTATGCCACTGTCATTTTGTCCTGTCATTGGTATATCATGGGTTTTTTCAAATGGACCTTGGGCAGTGACAGAGGTGACCAATAAACATCAGCACAGGAGGGAATGCAGGCAATGAAAATTGTCTAGAGGGGAATACTCTTAAAATTAAGATTTTTTTTTAAAAAAAATCTTTTATATGTTGTCTGGTTCACTCACAGAACTGTTTGTGCTATGATACAACGATCAGAAGAGAAATGATCAAGGAAGGTTTCAATTTATATCTCTGGTCACAGTGTAAAGAAATCAAAAACAAACCAAAAAATCAGACCCACAGTAAAAAAGCTCATATGCTCCAGTATAAAAACTATGCTTAAATATGTTGTCTGCACACAACACAAACTCTGAACTCTGTTGTCACAGTAGTGTTCTGTTACAATCTCCTCCATACATTCCAAGGGCTCCCTCCACTGTGTCTTTTGGGGCAAAAAAAAATATTTTCAGGCCACAAAAAGCCCATATATTTGCATAGCAATGCAGAAAAGGCAGGAAAAAGCCATACACAAAAGCCAAAATAAAGACACAGCCATTTACATATTTAGCTTTTACTGACCCTCCATTTGGAGTTAGTTCTCAACAATTGGAGTTATTTAGCATCAGGAAACACGAGATTAAAGCCTATATATTTCATGCATGTATATGTGTGATATGCACTATGCCACATTCTGCTCTGTTCCAGCTGCAGAAATCCAGCATAGATATGGTGCAAATAAGATAATTTCTTTAGAATGTTTTAATTTGTAGTCTCAAACTAACTTGGGTGGGGTCTGGAGTTTCAGTTTGGGGACCACACCAAAAATTCTTGGCCAGGAAGGGGAAAGGGGAGAAAAGGTTGGTCCAAACTAAAAGAGATCATTTTTCTTAGTGTAGGAAGGAAACATGAACAAAACTTAATTTGGGATCAAACAGAAATGAAATGCATTAAGTTTTTCTAAACTTTCAATTCCACGTCTTTTGGATTAAACACTTCACTACATTCAGTCCCAGCTGATGGATGTTTCCTGTTCCCTAAAGATCAATTTAATTTTTTTTTTATTTTTGATAAATTTACTATCCAGCAGAAAATTTCCACTCTGCACATTAGGATGTAATACCTGTTCTCTTGGAAATCAATAACAGATATCTGGCTGGATTCACTGGGACCAGAAACGGTCTGAGCTGCTGAAGATACAAACATTTAATTAAGGTAAAAAAAAAAAAATCACAAAACCTCTTAGCAAAACATGAGGCTGAAGATTTGCATATTTTCTGCTTGTTGTAGTACTTTGATAGCTCAGTGTATTAGGAAAGGTAATTACCTTGGTGATTCCTACAAACCAGTATACCCAGTCTGTTACGGGGAGAGCAAACAGGGAAGAGCTGGGGATAAGGAGACAAGGGGAGGGGATCTCATCTTTGGAAATTGTTCTGGAGACCCTGGCTGCTAAGTCCTAGAGCAAGGCACATACTCAGGGACTCTGACCAGCCCCAGGACTTAAACTCTGCTTTCCTCCAGCTGGGAAGGTGCGTGGTTGGCACAGCGAGATCGAACTCTCTTGTGCTCCAAACACCACTCCGAGAACCTACAAAACACTGCTCTAAACAAACAGTAGAGTGTATTTTTTCTCCTTGGAGGTGCTTCACAGCAGTACTAAAACAGCAGCTATTAAGTGCTGAGCAGAGTTTAAAACCACAGAAGAGACTGCAGAGACTTATTTAAAAGCTGTCTGTAGGTAACAACACATAGACTTATTTGTAGGCTGGCTGTCTTCACAGTGTATCATTGTGTTTCGTCTTCGTGGTAGGAATTCAGTGTCTTGAAAGGACCAGTAAAAGCAGAAAGATAAGTCACAATGCCAGGTTTTGATTTCTAAAAGCTGCAGAGAGTTTAAGAAATGCACTTGATGGACAGCTGTTGATTGCATCCCAAGGCTCCAGGCAAAGCAGTGGAATAATTTGTATTGAGACATGTCAGCAGACACAAATCAGCAATACAGAGGCTCTGGGCTGCTAGAGGACAGCCTTAGCCATTTCTGCCTCTGATAGAAAAGGTGTCAACAGGAAGATCTAAAATACTAATGGACCACATACAGGAGATTAACATGTTACGTGTGCTCTTTATGTGCATACAGCTAATATGTGTGTGTTAGCTCTGCTAATCCATGCCCACACTGGGAGTGGAGTAGCTGGAACCTGCTTCTCCCTCAAGTCCTGGCTTCCCTGTAGCATTTAAATTAATCACCATACTATTTTGAATAAACTTCACTTCAATAACCGGATTCTGTAAGGTAATAAATGTAAACAGAGAGAGCACAGCGAGCCCGGAATAGCCCCATTACAACACCCCAGTGGGAAGCATTTCATTTCAGGGCATAAAAATCCATCTTTCCAGAGGTACGTTGCCTTTCCTCGGTCCTGGGAGCTGGAATGATTCAGAGAGCAATAAGCCCTTTTTGCATACCTAGTGTTTTCATCATTGCTGACAAAACTATCCAGTGTGTATTTGTGCTGGTTATTTTTGCAGGTATTGCTCAGAGCCAAGTGGTAGAATGTGCTACAGTTCTGAAGGCAAGCAGATGAGGGCTATTTACTCGACGAAACAACACGGCAATTCCCAATTTATTAGGCAGTGATTATAAAAAAAAAAAAAAAAAGCAGTTTTCTACTGTTACAAACAGTGAGAAAAAGCTGGTGGACACGGTGTCAGAGGTCCTGAATGTATGGCTTGATTTTCTCCGAGGAGCTGCTGTCACTGTCACACTGCTGATAAATCAACACGGTTGGCTGAGTTGGTGCTTTTATCCCAGGTGTTCAGCTTGGTGGGGGTTGTGCCTGGCCTGTTCCCAGTCATCTGGAAAACAAAATAGTATAGAAAATAGATTTATTTATTTCTCCAGACCACTCTTGCCCGGATGAAATAACAGCTTTGAAAGCATCTCTTTGCATTACAGTGTTGTCACAGGGGCTTGGGAGCATATGCCATAAAGGATTTTTAAGCAGTTATTGCCAGGATCTAAGGTGATTGGCAACGATAACTTAATAATATCTATCACTTCAGGTGTCTGGCTCTTCATAAAAACAAATGTCTTTTGCCTCTAGGCAATTTAAGGAAAAGGATAAAAGCATATTTACGTGTTGCCTCAAGAGTTCATCCCTCAGGTTTAAATGTAAGGATGCCCTATCAAAAAGCCATCATCATCATCATCAGAGCAATACACTGCTGGAATGCAAAAGTCCATTACAATTGGTGGGAATGATCTGATTGGACTCCAGAGTTCATAAATTATACTCCAGGGTTCATAAACCCCTGTTTCCTTTTATTTGATAGTTTACCAGAAAGCAGAATTTTGTCCTTTGCTTTCAAAACAGGTATTGCAGCTGCAACTTCATGCTTGCTGATTCCACCTGTCTACACCATGCACTAGGTTAGGACTAAAAATACCCATTTGCCTTCTCATGTCCTGTTCTTTCCAAGAGAATTTAATGTGGAACACTTTTAAATTAAAAGGGGGGGGGAAAGGAGGAATACTCACAATGTCTGAATTGAAGGGTTTCACATTGATGTTGCGAGTGGAACTACTGGTGAGGGACCAGACCTTGGTTTTGTGCTTAAAGGCAGCTCTGACCTGTGGGGGGAAAAGTGAAACCAGGTAGAAGATTTCCTTTGAAAAAGTTATGTTCATTATCGCAGGGGGAGCCTACAATCATTTCCCCGTTATCCTTCCTCCACATCAACGTCACTGTGCTAATAAACAAGACACAATCTTTAAATTTATATAAAGATTTATATAAATTATATATAAAAATTATATATAAAAATT